>NC_058083.1:494394689-494528825 GCF_014858855.1 Bufo gargarizans
TGTTCAATCAGTGCTTGCTTAGCTCCAGTTATGTGGACCAATCCTTGGAGCGTATGTGCCTGAACACTCATTGATGCGATCATTTACGCCTCTTTCACATGTCAGTGAATTGTGACCGCTCATGTATCCATTGACTTTAATGTGTGTATCTACTCATCAGTGGCTGTGTGTCTATGAAGACACCACAAAAGCATGCCCTATTTTGTCCCTAATTATGGATCCCTCATATATTTGAAAGTCTATGAGTCTGTCAAAACCATGGACGCAACAAGAATGTTTTTCATAGATCGTTGCTAGAATATGCTCTGGAAAATAATTTTCAGACTAGTAGTGTCTGTGGAATATGGATGACACACGGAGGGCAAAAAACAGACACAAATACAGATCCGTCACAGATGAAATGCTAGTACAAGGCAATGGCTCACTCTACTATATACCAAGGTAGGTGCTCTAGTCCAATTGGATCACCCTTCCAATGATGAGTAGTATAATAAATAATAATGGAAGGACTGGCACTCAAACATAGGTGACTCACATGGATACACGTAGATTTATTAGGTATTAAAAACAATGTATAAAAGAGCTGAATAGTACAGCTAAAATATTGCACACTAAAAATATTCTACACTAAAAATATTGAACACTAAAAACAAATAGAACCATAAAACCACGCATGGAAAGGTAGGTAAACCACAAAGTCACTCCACATATGTTCCGAGTTTTCACAAAAGTCCCATGTATAGGTATTTCAATAAATCCAGTTGTAGAAAGTTCATATGTAGACCAGGATATTATAATGAGATCGGTTGTACACAGTTCATGTCAGGCAATTCTGCTATGGCTTAGGCTTTCAATTTTGATATTGGTATTTGTGTATAACTTAAATGAATCAATACCCGCTTGAATGGTTACTTACAGTTCGGTCAAGCCCGTTGTGGCGTCCCACTGCTGTGGGCTTGCCTGACCCTGTATGTCGCCTTTGCTGTAATCAATGTTATTGAATTGAAAAGTCGTGTTTTCAGCATGGAGTTTCAGCCTGTGGTGCAATGGTATGCGATCTTGGCCTATTACGCTGTGCCTTGGAGCCTCACGCTGTGTTTGTTGTTGGCGGTTCACGTGACTCTCCTCACAACTCGCGGGAAAATTCAAATTCTCGTCAGTATTCCATTTTTATGTATCCGATTTTTTGCATTCGATTTTTTGCATCCGATTTTTCACAATATGCTGAAGCGCTTCAGACTTATTTTTGCATATATACGGACATTGAATATAGTCTTTCAGTTACCAGATGCATTTCGGGGAGTACTTTCCCCTTCTTCAGTGGCTATATTCAATGTTTCCGGATCCGATCATTTATATCCTGTTTGAGTTCCCATCAAAGCCTGGTTTGGATTTCTATGTCCTACAGATTTCTTTGCAATTCCATATATAAGCATTTTAAAGTGCATGTGTTTTCTTGTTTGTTTATGCTTGCAGATTGGAAGTGGTATATTTAAATAGTTATTAAATAAAAAGTAAAAAAAAAAAGTTTAACCCCCCATTATTTACCTGCAATAACAACAAACTCTGAGGTTTTCCTCATGAATATTTGTGCCCCTCCCTGGGATACTCAGCAGCATGTTTTATGTGTAGGACTACATGTCCCAGCTGTACAATGAAACTGCTGATACACACAGGATCTTCCCCCTACCTGTTCTTGTGCAATACTCTGCAGAACTCCTCTGTCAGCTCCTGTGCCCAGCATTTGTCTCCTCACTGCCTGCAGCTACTCAGTGAGTCTGCGCTGCTGAAGGGGTTAAAGTTTTTCCTGAAGAATCCAGGGAGAGAGCAGGCGACAGCAGCCAGTGCGGGGGTGTGTGGCCAGCATAGTGACGTCTTGTGTACAGGCACATATCAGTTCTCTCAGGCTAGTGCTCAAAACATAATCAGAGCAGGGAGAGAAGCTGACATCACAGGTCATGTGACCCTCAGTGAAATCTGAGAAAGCAGCCACTGCAGATGCAGTAAGTGCATGGTAAAGCCTTTACATTTGATTAGTTAGAAACATACAAAGAAGAAAAAAATAACTCGGACAACTCCTTTAACCGCCTCCGGACCGTCTAACGCAGATGTGCGGTCCGGAGGCGGCAGCGCTGCGCACAGTCACGCATATACGCGTCATCTCGCGAGACGCGAGATGACGCGCTATGCCGGCCCGCGCATGCGCAGTTCGGGCCGGCATTTCGTCGAGGAGTAATTCGTCATCAGCTTGCCAGCCAATGATCGCGGCTGGCAGGTTGCTGATTTTTAAAAAATCCAATCAGAGAGCCAGATAGCAGATCATATTTGTAAATATGATCTGTTATATGGCTGGCCTGCTCCTCTGCTGGTTCTTTTCGTCGGTTGGATCCAGCAGAGGAGCAGGCTACACAGTGAGTACACCAAACACCTCATACTAGCCCCAGATCCCCCCCCCTGAACCCCAATTAACCCTTTGATCACCCCTTTGTCAATCACTAGTGAAAGGAAAAAAGTGATCAGTGTAAACTGTCACGGTCAGATCTATAATTGTATTAGTGTCACTTTAGTTCGCCCTCCACCCAAAACGCAATGTTTGCCCGATCAGGCCTGATCGGTCGCCCACACGTGTGTTCACCCACGCCCGCCCCACCGCAGTGACAAAAAAAATTTTTTTTTTGATCACTGCACAATCACTTTACACTCGCTGCGGCGATAAAAAAATCAGTTTTGATATTTTTTTATCAACCGCAGCGGCCTCCGGTACTTCGCTAGCCTCCCCTTTGTAAGGCAGGCTTGCTTTTTTTTCTTGGGTAGTCTCAGGGAATACCCCTAAATTTAGTTGCCCAAAATGTCAAACAGGGGGTATTCTTCTGAAGAGGCCTACAGGCTTCTGACCCAGTCGGATGAGGAATGGGAACCCTCATCTGATGAATCCAGCGGGTCAGAATACGAACCTGTAGAAAGCAGTGGCTCTCTGACCCAAAGTTCGGACGAGGAGGCTGAGGTCCCTGATAGCACCAGGCGTACCCGGCCCCTTGTCGCTAGACCACAGGTTGCGCAGGATCCGCTTCAAGAGCAGCAGAGTGGGGCTGGTGCTGTCGGATTACGTGGTGAGGCATACACCAGCAGCCCAGCCCTCCCTGGACCTAGTACCAGCACTGCCGTAGAACATGGTGAAGTAGCGAGCACCAGAAGGGCAGTTGAAGCTGGTACGGTGGCACGTGCAGTAGTGACCCCGTCGCAGCCACCGCAAAGACGTGCCCGTAGAGCCCCTAGAATCCCTGAGGTGCTGGCAAACCCTGATTGGCAGTCCCCAACTTCAGCCGCACCTGTAGTTTTCCCTTTCACTGCCCAGTCTGGAGTTCGGGTTGAGACAGCTCAGATCGGTTCGGCCCTGGGATTTTTTGAGCTGTTCTTGACTGCGGAGCTCTTAGACATAGTTGTGGCCGAAACAAACAGGTATGCCACACAATTTATAACCGCTAACCCGGGAAGCTTTTATGCCCAGCCTTTCCGGTGGAAACCAGTCCAAGTTTCCGAAATTAAAACTTTTCTGGGCCTCCTCCTCAACATGGGTCTAACTAAAAAGCATGAATTGCGGTCATATTGGTCCACGAACCCAATTCATCACATGCCCATGTTCTCTGCTGCTATGTCCAGGGCACGTTTTGAGGCCATCCTGCGTTTCCTGCACTTTAGCGACAACACCGCCTCCCGTCCCAGAGGCCACCCTGCTTTTGACCGGCTCCACAAAATTCGGCCCCTCATAGACCATTTCAACCTGAAATTTGCAGATTTGTATACCCCAGAGCAAAACATCTGCGTAGACGAGTCCCTGATACATTTTACCGGGCGCCTTGGCTTCAAACAATACATCCCAAGCAAGCGCGCCCGGTATGGGGTCAAATTGTATAAGCTCTGTGAAAGGGCCACAGGCTATACCCACAAATTTCGGATCTATGAGGGAAAAGATCAGACCCTGGAGCCGGTCGGTTGCCCTGACTACCTGGGGAGCAGTGGGAAGACAGTTTGGGACTTGGTGTCACCCTTATTCGGCAAGGGGTACCATCTTTATGTGGACAATTTTTACACAAGTGTGGCCCTCTTTAGGCATTTGTTTCTAGAACAGATTGGCGCCTGTGGCACCGCGCGAACTAGTCGTGCGGGCTTCCCCCAACGGCTCGTTACCACCCGTCTTGCAAGGGGGCAGAGGGCCGCACTGTGTAACGAAGAACTGCTCGCGGTGAAATGGAGAGACAAGCGTGACGTTTACATGCTCTCCTCCATTCACGCAGACACGACAATACAAATTGAGCGAGCAACCCGTGTCATTGAAAAGCCCCTCTCAGTCCACGACTATAATTTGCTCATGGGAGGGGTGGACTTCAATGACCAGATGTTGTCTCCGTATTTAGTTTCCCGCAGAACCAGACGCTGGTATAAGAAGGTGTCTGTATATTTAATTCAATTGGCTCTGTATAATAGTTTTGTTCTCTACAGTAAGGCTGGGAGAACTGGATCCTTCCTCAAATTTCAGGAAGAGATCATCGAGAACCTCCTGTACCCAGGAGGTTCCGTGGCCCCATCCACCAGTGTAGTTAGCCGTCTACACGAGCGACATTTCCCCAATGTCGTTCCTGGTACCTCAACCCAACAGTCACCCCGAAAAAGATGTTGTGTCTGTAGCAGGAGTGGAATAAGGCGTGACACCCGCTATTTCTGTCCTGACTGTCCTGACCACCCTGCCCTATGCTTTGGAGAGTGTTTCCGGAAGTACCACTCACAGGTACACTATTAGCATAGGGATCATCTCACCAGGACAGGCACACAGGGCTATTAGGGCCCATTCACTCACACAGCTGCTGCAAACGTCTCCTTTCACCTGGGACAAAGTGCATAACGCACTTCGCCACATCTTTGGGCGCTTTGCGCTTTGCACATTGACCCATGGGGAAGGAGAGGTTTGTTCTATAAAGGTAAAAAAAAAAAAAAACACCAGTAAGCAAAAAGGTTAATGTTCAGTTAAAAAAGTTAAAGTTTATATATTCTGTTTCAAAGTTAATAAAATTATTGCGTTGCGGCCTGGTTTTTTTTTTTTTTTTTTTTTTTTTTCACCTTCCAGGTGGACCAACCGATCGACTAGCTGCAGCACTGATGTGCATTCTGACAGAAGCATTGCGCTGCTGTCAGATTACACGCAAGTCGGTGTATGCGGCGCTGCAAGACGGGATTTCTCCTCTGCAGTAACAGATACGTTTGCCGAGGCATACGAGCTGAGGAGGAGGCGGCGTTCCTATGCTTTGGCAAACACTTTGTATATAAAAAATAAAAAAAATCCCGGCAATGATTTATTCATCCACATCGATTGATGTAAATGGAGAAATCTAGTTTGCCAGGGCATACGAGCTAAGTGGGTATGGATGTTGGGCGGAGCTCCTATGTCCTGGCAGACGCCTTTCCCCTCCTTTTTTTTTTTTGGGCAGAGATTTTTTCATCCACATTGATCGATGCGAATGAAGAAATCTGTGCCCTTCATTTTTTTCTTTCAGCCCAGAGGCTGAATGGAAAAAAAAATCTCATTACCTGTATGCTCAATATAAGGAGAATAGCAGAAACTCCTAATGCTGGCCATACATGTAATGATTGCGGAAACCCTCAAATGCCAGGGCAGTACAAACACCCCACAACTGACCCCATTTTGGAAAGAAGACACCCCAAGGTATTCCGTGAGGGGCATGGCGAGTTCCTAGAATTTTTTATTTTTTGTCGCAAGTTAGTGGAATATGAGACTTTGTAAGAAAAAAAAAAAAAAAAAATCATAATTTTCCGCTAACTTGTGACAAAAAATAAAATATTCTAGGAACTCGCCATGCCCCTCACGGAATACCTTAGGGTGTCTTCTTTCCAAAATGGGGTCACTTGTGGGCTAGTTATACTGCCCTGGCAATTTAGGGGCCCATATGTGTGAGAAGTACCTTGCAATCAAAATGTGTAAAAAATGGCCTGCGAAATCCGAAAGGTGCACTTTGGAATATGTGCCCCTTTGCCCACCTTGGCAGCAAAAAAGTGTGACACATCTGGTATCGCCGTACTCAGGAGAAGTTGGGGAATGTGTTTTGGGGTGTCACTTTACATATACCCATGCTGGGTGAGAAAAATATCTTGGTCAAATGCCAACTTTGTATAAAAAAATGGGAAAAGTTGTCTTTTGCCAAGATATTTCTCTCACCCAGCATGGGTATATGTAAAATGACACCCCAAAACACATTCCCCAACTTCTTCTGAGTACGGCGATACCAGATGTGTGACACTTTTTTTCAGCCTAGGTGGGCAAAGGGACCCACATTCCAAAGTGCACCTTTTGGATTTCACCGGTCATTTTTTACAGATTTTGATTGCAAAGTACTTCTCACACATATGGGCCCCTAAATTGCCAGGGCAGTATAACTACGCCACAAGTGACCCCATTTTGAAAAGAAGACACCCCAAGGTATTCCGTGAGGGGCATGGCGAGTTCCTAGAATTTTTTATTTTTTGTCGCAAGTTATGGGTATATGTAAAATGACACCCCAAAACACATTCCCCAACTTCTTCTGAGTACGGCGATACCAGATGTGTGACACTTTTTTTCAGCCTAGGTGGGCAAAGGGACCCACATTCCAAAGAGCACCTTTCGGATTTCACCGGTCATTTTTTACACATTTTGATTGCAAACTACTTCTCACACATATGGGCCCCTAAATTGCCAGGGCAGTATAACTACGCCACAAGTGACCCCATTTTGAAAAGAAGACACCCCAAGGTATTCTGTGAGGGGCATGGTGAGTTCCTAGAATTTTTTATTTTTTGTTGCAAGTTAGTGGAATATGAGACTTTGTAAGAAAAAAATAAAAATAAAAAATAATCATCATTTTCCGCTAACTTGTGACAAAAAATAAAAAGTTCTATGAACTCACTATGCCCATCAGCGAATACCTTAGGGTGTCTACTTTCCGAAATGGGGTCATTTGTGGGGTTTTTCTACTGTCTGGGCATTGTAGAACCTCAGGAAACATGACAGGTGCTCAGAAAGTCAGAGCTGTTTCAAAAAGCGGAAATTCACATTTTTGTACCATAGTGTGTAAACGCTATAACTTTTACCCAAACCATTTTTTTTTGCCTAAACATTTTGTTTTATCAAAGACATGTAGAACAATAAATTTGGCGAAAAATTTATATATGGATGTCGTTTTTTTTGCAAAATTTTACAGCTGAAAGTGAAAAATGTCATTTTTTTGCAAAAAAATCGTTACATTTTGATTAATAACAAAAAAAGTAAAAATGTCAGCAGCAATAAAATACCACCAAATGAAAGCTCTATTAGTGAGAAGAAAAGGAGGTAAAATTCATTTGGGTGGTAAGTTGCATGACCGAGCGATAAACGGTGAAAGTAGTGTAGTGCAGAAGTGTAAAAAGTGGCCTGGTCATGAAGGGGGTTTCAGCTAGCGGGGCTGAAGTGGTTAAGGTCCTTGTGGTGAGCCCTAAGAATAATTTCCTCTGGTGGACCCAAGGGACTTCAGTCATACCCAGGGGGGTAACTAGAAGTGCCTGGGCCCCACAGCAAATTTTTGTATGGGCCCCCCCAGCCCCCCGCCCAATTTTTTATATACTATTTTTACCCCCACTTGTCCTTTTTATTTTTGATAAAAATCTTTATTATATATTATTATGCAAATTACATATTTATATGCAAATTACCTTCCTAACGTGCCCAAAGGGCTGTCCCTCCGGCCGTTTGTGCCCAGCTGCCTCCATTATCGCCAAGCCCAGCGCCGTCCCGCTATTAATTATTCACTGCTGTCCTCGTCTTTTTTTTTTCTAAGTGTGCCATAGTCTCGAGCATGCGCCGATGTTACTCACGTGCGGTGTCCTGGCAGCAGCCTCAAGTAATGTAATCGCGCATGCGCCAGAAAGCGGAAAAAGCTGGCGCATGAGTGATTACACTACTTGAGGCTGCTGCCAGGACACCGCATGGGCCCGGACGTGAGTAACAACAGCGCATGCACGAGACTACGGCGCACTTAGAAAAAAAAAAGACGAGGACAGCAGTGAATAATTAACAGCGGCGCGGTGGTGGGCTTGGCGACAATGGGCGCGGCTGGGCACAAACGGCCGGAGGGACAACCTCTTGGGCATGTTAGGAAGGTAATTTGCATATAAATAGAAAAGATTAAACTTGACTGACATGATGTCTGTAAAGACCATCGCTCAAGAGAGATCATCAGTATCCAGAACAATGCTTCCAGAAAGCATCAGTGTGCCATGACAGCAGAGTGATTAACTAAATTACAGCTTTAAAGACACTGCTGCAGGTGAGGGATTATGGCTCATACACCCATTACCTACAACAACCACCAGACCAGGGAAACATCAAGCCTGTATCACACAGTTGACACCCACATCCACAAGTGCCTGCAAATGCCATTAAATTGCCAGGATACCTTCTCATCTAGTGCCAGAAACTGCACTTTGTACTTCATACTGCTGGATGTGCCACAAGTTATAGTTTGCAAGTGAAGAGAGACTGTTATACTTTTCCTTCTGGCCTCATTCTTCAAAATCCCTTTCCACTGCACCAATCCCCAGGGAGCAATGGCCTGAGAGAGCACACTGTGACATCACAGCTCATCAGGCTCCTCAGGGGCGTGCTGTCTTAATACATCATACAATAGAGGGCAACATTGGACACATAAAAAAGTTCCTCCCATAGTGAAGCATGATGGAAATTAATTTTTTAAGGAAAAAATTATAATTTTTGTTCTATTTCTTCTACCATTTATAGTGAATCATTTATGCTCTTTACTAGGTAAGCAGAATGGAGTAATCTCTTGGGTGGCACATACTAATGGATGCCATAAATGTAGGAACCTCTGTTTTCTTTGGCAACTGAATGCAGCCCATAGAGCTAGATCCTCCGCACTATAACATTTCTGCTCAGCCACATGTAGCATTATAAACACCTGTGACAGCTGTGGAAAGTGATATATCTCCAATGTAAGGACGGAAAGCTTCATGTACAACTAACGGTATACTCCGATGACCATAGCTGACCCAGGGTACAGCTTCAAAGCTGCAACCTACAGTAGTGTGCTGTACACGTGAGCATAATACCAGTTCTGTCTAATTATTCCTCCCACACAACGTTCTAGAATGGAGTGCCAGTTGGTCTTCTGTGAATTTCTCTTGACAAGAGTTTTTCTTAGACTGAAGCGAACCATTTCACACCTGCCAAAAAGGAGGGGGAAAATCCATCCGTTTCCTGAAATCTTTCAGTTCTGCCCGGTGAGATTTCATTTTCCTTCATGGAGGATATCCTGTAATAAAAATCTGACATAAATAATCTATATTTCTTAGGAAGCATACATTTTAACTGTTTCCTTGCCACAGAGACCCCATCACATGCATTCAGTTACCATTTACATCTACATGGGATAACATTGTATCTGAACTGTGTGATATATTAGGTAAGCGGAGGAAGAAAATTCTTAAAGTTTAAGAAATTTGTTTAAGAAACAGAATGTGCACACAATACAATTTTTGAGCGGTTGCTTCACCAAGAAAACACAATCAAAAGAAAGCTGGTGAACAGCTGGTGACCGGAACCCCTGACGGCTAATATTGCTGTGGTCAAACGTGTTAACGTACTATTTTATGTCACAGAAGAGCAGCCATATAGAACATGGCCAGAGGAGTCAGATATGCTTTTACATATGCCACAAGGCCAAGAGGAGCAGTGGCTCTGGCTGTAACAGACAACCACAGTAGCCGTCCACAGACCGATGTTCCGGCCATTGCCCTGCTCAGGCCAGGACAGTGATAAGAGGGCACACCCTTTATTATCTCTGGGCACACCCTGATGTTGGGGCTCCTGCCTGATGGTAGTTAGGGTGTCCTTGGTGTTGTACAGGTACAAGGCAGGAGGTGTAGGGTGCTATGTCCAGCATATGCTACAGGGGTCAGTAACCAAATGTGGGAAAATAAATGCCTATTGTTTAAATTACATTTTAATATTTAACATATTTTTTAAAATTTTTGGATGATGTTATCTTTCATTTTCCATGTCAATAACCATATTTAAACAAAAAAACAAAATTCTGCAGTTTTTGCCCTGACCATTAAGCCTAATAATAGGCTGTACAGATCACTTTATTGCAGTTATCTGCTTGTCTGTTATTCTAATCCTGCCTGTAATGATATCACCTCTGTGTACAGATAACAGTATTTTCCATTCACAATAGGTGATTGTCAGAGCTTATCTATTCTTTCCTTGTACAATGACCTCTGTACAGGTCACAGAGCATGCCTAGAAGACTCTCCCATAGAAGTCACTGAGGTCCCCTCCAGACCATTGTGTCTATGGCCCATGGGGCGGCCGTAAACCAATTTTCTTAATGCTTTCTAAATGCTGTTAAGAACAGGTCAGGCAAGATGGCCGCCCCCATAATCATGTTCAGGAAAAATTGAATAAAAAAGTCTGCAATCAGAAAATACAAACAGATTACAAAAACAGGAGATTTGATAATTTTGACTAACAGAAAAAATATTTGGTGACACATTCCCTTTAAGTACAGAATGTATAGTAGATAACAAAATATAATTCCAAATAAATCACAGTGTAATTCCTCACAGACAGCAATGTATGGATTTGAGTAAGGAAGTGCTCTTGCCTCTGTATCTTCCCAGAGTGTCTCTCTCTCCAGAATCCATTACTCTTGCAATGCTGGCGGTAATTTCCAACTGAGGGATTGAAGGTTAAAATACGACTGGCCAGGTCGTGTCCAAGTGTGAAGAATGTCTTAGGGTACTTTCACACTTGCGTTGTTTGATTCCGGCAGGCAGTTCCGTTGCCTGAACTGACTGCCTGATCAGGCAAACTGTATGCAAACGGATGTAATTTTTTCTGACTGATCAGGCATTTTTCAGACTGATCAGGATCCTGATCAGTCTGAAAAATGCCTGATCAGTCAGAAAAATGCATTGCAATACCGGATCCGTTTTTCCGGTGTCATCAGGCAAAACGGATCCGTTTTTTTTTTTTCATTTTTAAAGGTCTGCGCATGCGCAGACCGGAAGGACGGTTCCGGCATTCCGGTATTTTGAATGCACCAATACATTCCTATGGAAAAAAATGCCGGATCCGGCATTCAGGCAAGTCTTCAGTTTTTTTCGCCGGAGGTAAAACCGTAGCATGCTACGGTTTTCTCTTTTGCCTGATCAGTCAAAACGACTGAACTGAAGACATCCTGATGCAAACTGAACGGATTACTCTCCATTCAGAATGCATGGGGATATGCCTGATCAGTTATTTTCCGGTATAGAGCCCCTGTGACGGAACTCTATGCCGGAAAAGAAAAACGCAAGTGTGAAAGTACCCTAAGTGATGTCCTCTCACAGCAGTAAAGTCATATGCCTACATCAGCAAATACCTGGCTGACTGACTCCAATGCATGGCCATGCAGATTCTGGACCGTCTTGATTTTTTCCTTACTCTCTCTCTTTCTGGAGTAGTAGAAGGAAGCTCGACACTGGAACTGGAGCAACACTGACAAGTGAGTCATTTTTATTTTAATCCCTGCACCCCGCCTAGCAATATCAAAAGGGATTCCTAGTCTCAAAGAACCCCTTCAACTCATTCAGGGGGACCAATAGATGAAAATTTGGAGTAAAACTGGATTTTTCTATTAGTTAAATTGGGAGCCAGTTTTAGAGGGTGGTAAAGTAGGCAATTGCATCAAGTTTCTAGGGGGCATAAGGACTGCAAAGTGAAACCTGTAAACCTTCAGTGCTCTAGACCACCAGGGATTTTACCATTAACGTTTAGATTTTGTACAGCAATCTTATTTGGGAATGAAATGCCAGTATTGGATGGGCATTGTGTGGACATGTTATCTGGCATTGTATTGCAGTATTCCAGTAGAAATATGTGCATCCGTGGCCGTTGTGCCGTTTTCCGTTTTTTTTCACGGACCCATTGACTTTCAATGGGTCAGTGGAAAAATCGGAAAATGCACCGTTTGGCAGCCGCATCCGTGATCCGTGTTTCCTGGCCGTGAAAAAAATATGACCTGTCCTATTTTTTTCACGGCCAACGGTTCACGGACCCATTCAAGTCAATGGGTCCGTGAAAAATCACGGATGCACACAAGATTGTCATCCGTGTCCGTGATCCGTGTCCGTGATCCGTGTCCGTTTTTTCCTATCATTTCAATGGCAAACTTGACTTAGATTTTTTTTTTCATTTTTCATGTCCGTGGATCCTCCAAAAACCCACGGATGAAAAAACGGTCACGGATCACGGACCTACGGACCACGTTTTTGCGGACCTTAAAAAAAAACGGTCGTGTGCATGAGGCCTAAATAGGACATATTATGTGTGTTAACAAGAACTATGTTAAAATGATGAGCAGACGGGCCTTAGGGAACTTGCTGCCCCATTTTTTTGTAAAAACCATTCCTTCTGTACGAGCATGGAAAATAGCATGAGCCATTCTGGAGGCAACAGGGAGCCACAACTAGAATAGCTCTACAGGGATGTGAAGTGTAAAACACTGACTGATACAATGTGTGCATATTGGATGCTTAGGGAAAGAAAGCATCGGGAAGGAGAGGTTTGTCAGTTATAAAGGTGGTTCTCCATGTGACATAAATAACAGTAGTGTTGAGCGCTAATATTCGAATAGCGAATTTTAATTGCGAATATCGGCACTATGAGAATTCGCAAGTATTTAGAATATAGCGCTATATATTCGGAAATTCGAATATTCACTTTTTTTTCCGCATTACACATGATCCCTCCCTGCTTCTAACTTGTGGGCCAATGAGAAGGCTGCAAGAGCTTAGCAACTTCCTTAGCAACCAATAGGAAAGTTGCCTACCCCTTACTATATAAGAACCTCCCCAGCAGCCATTTTGTGCTGTTTCATGCAGTTGTGAGAGAGAGAGAGAGCAGTGCGATCTTTGTGCTGTGCTGAATTTCTGTGACTTCTGATACCTCATATATATAATCCATATATTTAGTGTTAGATAGTCAGTGTAGGTTAGTGAGTGAATAGTGTAGCTGATAGGGTCCAGTGCAGGGTGTAGTGTAGGTCAGATAGAGATATAGTATAGTGCAGGCTTTTTCTGTCCTTTTTCGTCTGTGGAAAAAAAAAAAAAGTTTCTGTGTTTTAGGGTTTTGTGTGGGTAGTGATTAGTGTCAGCATCTTTTGTAACATAGTAACATAGTACATAAGGCCGAAAAAAGACATTTGCCATCCAGTTCGGCCTGTCATCCTGCAAGTTGATCCAGAGGAAGGCAAAAAAAAACCCTGTGAGGTAGAAGCCAATTTTCCCCACTTAAGGGGGGAAAAATTCCTTCCCGACTCCAATCAGGCAATCAGAAGACCTCCCTGGATCAGCGACCCCTCTCTAGTAGCTATAGCCTGTAATATTATTACCCTCCAGAAATACATCCAGGCCCCTCTTGAATTCCTTTATTGTACTCACCATCACCACCTCCTCAGGCAGAGAGCTCCATAGTCTCACTGCTCTTACCGTAAAGAATCCTCTTCTATGTTTGTGTACAAACCTTCTTTCCTCCAGACGCAGAGGATGTCCCCTCGTCACATTCACAGTCCTGGGGATAAATAGCTGATGGGAGAGATCTCTGTACTGACCCCTGATATATTTATACATAGTAATTAGATCTCCCCTCAGTTGTCCTTTTTCTAAAGTGAATAACCCTAATGTTGATTATCTTTCAGGGTACTGTAGTCCACCCATTCCAGTTATTACTTTAGTTGCCCTCCTCTGGACCCTCTCCAGCTCTGCTATTCCTGCCTTGTTCACAGGAGCCCAGAACTGTACACAGTACTCCATGTGTGGTCCGACTAGTGATTTGGAAAGTGGTTTCTACTGCTTAGTTTGCTGTTTATTAAAATTACTAGGTCCTTTTCCATGTCAGTGTTACCAGTGGTGTTTCTTGGTTTTGTGCTGCCCTAGGCGAGACTAAACTCGAGCACCCCCCTAATATAAATTTGACCCACCCCTTCCTGTCACGGCCAAACCCCTTCCTCTGTAAACCCCACCCCTTCCTCTTTAGGCTCCACCCTTTCCTGTTTTGCATAACAATATTAAGAAATTTATCGTGATAACGATATACCGTATATCGCGATAAATACCCGTTTAAAAGAAAGAAAAAAACCCACAAGGAGACGTTATACTGTATGGGGCAGCGTCAAGGAGACGTTATACTGTATGTTTCGTGTATATTTTATTTTACCATTTGCCCTATTGTCCCCAAATTTGCCCAAATTCCCTCATTATTTTCCTTATATATTCTTTTGTATATAAAAACACATCATGAGTGCACGTGGGCATGCTGGCAGCTGTGGTCGTGGTAGGGTAGTTGGTTCCAGTGCTGGAACGCTGCCAGCACGGGGACGCTCCTCTACCCATGGAGGGGCGGGCGCAGGTGGCAGGGGCATCTGCCTCATCCGTGATTTTTTTCGGGCGTGGCAGCCGCCCCATTTCATCTCAAGACGCCGAGGCATTGATGTAATTCGTGACACAAGTTAGGGGCACGGAGTCCTCTGCCCCGGCTCTGAGCAGCAGCAGCTCTCCACCTCCTGCAGGACCAGCCCCTAGTCCCCAAGAATCGACCCTGATGCTGTTTGACAGCGACAGTGAGAGGGACATCTTGGGGGTGGTTATGCAGGAGAGTGAGCTAGAGCTTGGTCCGGATGCTCAGGACCTTTTGGAAGGGATGGTGGAGGAGGAGGGGTACAGCCTGTCAGTACCCCAGTGACATCCCTTCCAACTCGTGCGGGTGATTTCAGCCACAGAACCCCCACACCTAGTCAGACTCAGGCGTCAGCGAGGGGACAGCGGAGCCAGGTAAGGGGCTCCACGTCTGATGTTCCCCTCAGTCAACCACTGGTCGAGCTTGGGTTTGACATTACAGGGGATGAAGGGGAGGGTGACTTAGAATGGGTGCCACCTCCCTTGTCAGGTGACAGCAGCACTGATTAGGAAGGTAGGCACCTGAGGCAAACGGTGCGCCAGGTCACCAGGGAGCACAGTGGCAGGGGCTCCACTGGTAATGGCAGCAGGAGGCGGGGGCAGCAGCAAGTGCTGCCTCCACCTGTGCGCACCGAGCTTGAACAGGCGTAAGCCAGCACCACCCATCTGATAGGAGGTCAGTGCGTACGTCGCCTGTTTGGGCTGTTTGAGTGAGGAGAGGGAGGTCTGTTGCTCAGCTGGGTACCACTGCCCTTACCCAGCACCTGAGAGTCAACCACTGGCAGGAGTGTGAACAGATGCAGGGTGGTCGCAGCAGCACCAGCAGCAGTGTGCAGGGGACAGCAGCTCCTGCCTCTGTCCTGCAGCCACCCCACCCCCTTGCAAGAATGCATCCCCACAGTTGCTATTTCTTTGCCAGGACCGGCGTCTCTGCCCTACACCAGCACATTGTGCAGAATGTATCCCTGTCACTGTATCACACTGTCAGCAACAGGGTGCATCTGACAGTGGATGCTTGGACCAGCAGACATGGGCAGGGACGATACATCAGTTTTACAGCCCATTGGGTGTCCCTCCGAGGCGCCGGGGAGGGATCATCAGATGTGGCGGCATCTCAGTTTGTGGTGCCGCCCCGGGCTGTCCGAGGGAGAACTGATGCTCTCCCTTAAACCACTGTCTCCACCGCTGCTGAGACCCTCAGCAAGCGTCGCCGTAGCTACAAGTGTGGGGCACATCCGCTGCCAGGCCGTGCTCCAGCTTGTGAGCTTAGGGGAACGTAGACACACTAGACCTGATGTTCTGGCCAGCCTCCAGGCTCAGGACCATAAGTGCCTGACATACCGAAGGCTCCAGGCAGGTATGGTTGTCTGTGACAACGGCAGCAACCTCCTTGCCGCCCTCAATGCTGGCAGTCTAACACATGTGCCCTGCATAAAACATGTCCTCAACCTTGTGGTACAGAAGTTCCTACGCACATACCCAAGGTTGAGCAATATCGTGCAACGTGTACGTAGGATTGCCAGCCACTTCCGACGCTCCCTAAACGCCACCGCGTCCCTGTCCAAATTGCAGTAGGACAACAGCCTGCCATCTCACAGGCTGATTGTTGACAGCGTGATGCGGTGAAACTCCACCCTCCACATGCTGGTGTCATGATCAGTGTGGGGGAAAAACTCCACACTAAACACAGGAGGGAAGAGGAACAGTAACTGGGCCTGGAAACTAGGGAAGGAACAGGTAACCTCATACACAACCCTAATCCGGGCCCTAACTACCTATCAGGCTCCATTTTGCGGAACGACGTGCGGCCCGGATCCGGAATTGCGGACCCGCACTTCCGGGTCCGCAATTCCGATCCCGAAATAAATTGCGGACAAGAAAAGGCATATTCTATTAGTGCCGGCGATGTGCGGTCCGCAAAATATGGAATGCACATTGCCAGTTTCCGTGTTTTGCGGATCCGCGGATCCGTGGATCCGCAAAACACACACAGATGTGTGAATGGACCCTCAATATGAATAGACCTTGAAGGTAGGAATATTCATATGCTGGATACCTAGGCCCTTATATCCCTATAATGCCCTGGAATGAGGTTAGGACCAGAGATAACCCATTCCTCCCCAGATGGACGAATGGAAGTCTCTGTCTCAGGCCCAGATACAAACAACAGGGAATATAACAAACACAAAACAATAAGAAAAGACAAGACTTTTTAGAAAGTAGAAAACTGGCAATTCCAGAAGCACAACAGAGTACAACCGACCAGCTAGTTAGGAAGGCAGGAAGAAAATCTATAAACCGCACTTCCAATAGTGAGAAGCGGCTACTTATGGGAAAGGCAAATCACCAACAAGCAACACCTGAAGCAAGGGGTGTGGCATTCACCGAAACACAGATACAATAAGATCCACAGTGAACTTGCCAATTTAACCCACGAGTTACCAGTCTCTCCGATCTCCTGGTACCTGCCACGGGAACGTCCGTGACAGCTGGAGAGGTTGTGGGAGCAGCAACGGGCAGTGAAAGAATACCTGCTGGACCAAGGCACTTCCGGGCCATCACACCCACTCCCCTACATCACCAATGCGGAGTGGGGCAGATATAACAGGTCTGCCATGTGTTGGCCCCATTTGAGCAGGCAACCAAGATGGTCAGCAGGGAGCATGTGGGCCTCAATGACGTGCTCCCCATAGTGTTCATGCTGGACAGGACACTAGATCGCCTGTTCAATGCTGGGGAGAGTGCCTTGGTGAAGCAAGAAGAGGCAACAATGCTCCACCAAGACCAAGCCCAGGATGAGGAGGAGGAAGAATTTGTTGAGGAGTTTGTTGACGTCCAGGAGTCTGGGCATAGTCAGGAGGGAGAGCTGGTGCTGGGGACACCATTAGTCCGGTGGTGGGGCGGCTCCCACAGGGAGCAGCAGCAGCAGGAGGACCAAGATGTCATGGTCCCAGACAGCCAAGAAGAGACATGGCGGGCTGTCCTCTTCCCCACAGCTGCCCACATGCTGCGATGCCTCAGGAGGGACCCCCGGATCAAGAAAATTATAGAGAGGGATGATTTTTGGTCGGGCACACTTTTAGACCCTTGCTGCAAGGGGAAACTGGAGCAGTTCATCCCAGCCAGCCGGAGGGATGCCCGTATGAATAACCTGCGGGCCTGTCTGATCCTCCAGCTGGAGCAGGCAAACCCTCAGCCTCACGCTCCAGTTCTCCCCGCCCATCTCACCCAGCAGGTGGCTGGCCCAAGCAGCTCCAGCCGATTAGGTGATCTTATGGGTGAGATGAGGTTGTTCTACCAGTCTGCGCGATCCAGCAGCAGCAGTCACCAGCGGCTGGCCTGCATGGTGGCAGACTACGTGACACACCTGCCGCGCTGAATGTCTGCTCAAAGAGTACGCTGGAGGGGGACCAAGACAGTACTTCCAGCGCATACTGAGCGAGCTCACGGCAGGTGTTCAGCCTGGCAACCCAGTACTCCATGGGGTCGTCAGTGCTCATGCTGTCCAAAAAGATGATGCAAAACTGCATTGATTTTGTGGGGTAAGTTTACCGGATGTAACTCGAGAACACATGGTGCCTTCAAAATAGACTCCAAACTCTGCTCTGCTGGATGACAGTGTAGGTACTCCCTGGTGCCTGTAAGTCTCTTCCTGGTGAAGTCTGCCCCAGGGCTGTGTGACACTACCCCTCGCGTGTAGCCAAGCCTCACAGGTAAAGGCTTATTCTGCAGCATGACCTGCGATCGATGATCCGGGCTGTGCACTGGAGGCAGCCGCTGAGGCCCCGCCAGCAGCCGGGGACCATGACTGAGTCATCACTAGTGATGGACGAACATCTGCCGGGACGGTTCGGGAACGCGATTGCGCGAACACGATCAAATGTTCGCAAACCGCAAGTTCGCAACGGGTCCCATTCATTTTAATGGTAGGCGAACCTGAAAAACCTTCAGCTCATATTTGCAGCCAAGAAATAATTACTAGAAGTGCACAAATAGTCCCACAACATGGACAGTATCATACAGATGTATTATTCGAATTAGCGATCTCCATAAAAAAAAAAAATTCAATGCGAAATATCGGCAATTCAATTTTCGCGTACGTGAATGCGCAAATGCACTATACAGTACCGAAATGCACTATAAAGAAAGTATATTGGTATATAATACCCCGCTTCAATCAGTTTTTTGGGAGGACGACTGGTATATCACACCAGTAGAAATTATTTGTTCCAATAACGCTTGTCCCTCTGTATACCTGCAGTATCGCAGCAGAACCGCACACAACTGCCGCACAATATAAATGCATTATAATATACTTTCTAACATAGAAAGTATATTATAACATTGTACAAGGAAGGCAATCCATTAGAATATACATGAAGATAAAATGTAACCTTTAATAATTTTACTATGAGGGTCCATTCACACGTCCGTACCTGTTTTGCGGATCCGCAAAACACAGACACCGGCAATGTGGATTCCGCAATTTGTGGACCGCACAACGCCGTCACTATAATGGAAAATGACTAATCTTGTCTGCAATTGCGGATAAGAATAGGACATGTTCTATTTTTTTGCGGAAACGGAAGCACAGATGCAGAAGTGCGGATCCGCAAATGTGGACAGCACATTCCGGCCCCATTGAAAATGAAAGGGTCTGCACCCGTTCCGCAAAATTGCGGAACAGATGCTGACCCATTTTGCAGACGTGTGAATGGAAAAGATATTCCTCAAAATGAAAATATATTAAATTATTAAAGTTAACCAAAAAGCATACATGTGGTAGGCAATAACAAGTGCTCGGCGGCACTAAATCAGGTGCTCGACAGCACCAAAATAGAAGCCATATGTCCTACCACAATCCGGCGGGTTCCAGTGCACATCGATGAATCCAGGAGGGAAAGCAAAAAACATCCATCCCTGGGCTAGATGATGATGTGGTATTGAAGGACAGGTTGGGCAAAGAACTGTCCCTGATATTGCCCTACAGGGGGGTGCTATTCTGGCCCTGATAGCCTACCCACAGACCACCCGCCCTGATAAGAGCGACCTCCTCTGGAACCTTACCCTATATAAAAATGGCCCTAGTAAGCCCCTAGCCCCTAGGCCCCTGACTTCCAGGTGATCACTATATAGATCTATGTGTTTTTGACTCATTATAAAAGTATATTATAAGTATATTACACCCCTCTGTGTATCACACATATCGATAGCACACCTATACTAGTGCTTAAAATGACTTTTGTGGCCCTATTAGCTAGTGTTTGGTGTCCCTAACAGCCTGTCCCTGCTCCATACAGCAACCTCTCCCTACACTGGCAAAACACTGAATGTAAAATTGCAGCCAGATCAGGTTTATTTATAAGGTAGGGGGTACGTCCATGTGCTGAAATGTCTTAATTGGCTGTCCTGTACCACCTGATGGATGTGTCATGGGTCAAGGTTCTTCACAATGTATAAGAATATGGCGGGCGCAAATTTCTCCATATGTTCGCATGTTCGCTGCAAAATGACCGCCGGGAGAACCGCAAGGCCATCTCTAGTCATCACCGAGGGGAGGGTAACTGGTCCCGGCGGCAGGGCCGGGGACACTTCCACACTCGGGCCGAGGCAAGCTGGTTCCTCACTAGCTTCTGTGCTCTGACGGGCAGAGGATGGCTGGGTGCTGCCGATGGCTGGAGCACGGCGTGTGTGTGGCGATGATCATGTATGGGTCGTGCGATCCGCGGTAACCATGCCTCTTCACAGTCAAAAGGAGGATGAGAGAGCCCCTGCTAAACCCTGCCAGTCCTGCTGCCCTCTGGCTTGGAGGAATCAGCACACGGCGCGGCAGACTGCGTTACCGCAGTGTTCTTCTCTAGATTCGATGTGCCCTATATGGAAACTGAGAGCAGACCAGTGTGGGCAGTGTTTGGAGCTAATGTCATACTAATGTATTGTAGGCTGTACAAACTTAAAATACAATCGATAAACAATTTTGTCAAAGGAAAATATTGCTTTTTGTATGCATGGGAGCACATTCCTGCTCTAGACGATGAACCTGCTGCTGTAAGAGGTGTCTAAGTCTATTTTTGTTGTTGCCCAGGTCTAGTGGGGGCCCATTCCTGGGAACACATTCCTGCTG
This sequence comes from Bufo gargarizans, assembly GCF_014858855.1. Taxonomy (NCBI): domain Eukaryota; kingdom Metazoa; phylum Chordata; class Amphibia; order Anura; family Bufonidae; genus Bufo; species Bufo gargarizans. Next base: position 494,415,352 of record NC_058083.1, read on the forward strand.
CAAACAAAGAACCTGCTGCTGCTTTCAGAAGTGTCTAAGTTAATTTTTCGTTGTTGCCCAGGTCTGGTGGGGGCCCATTCCTCGGAACACATTCCTGCTGCAAACAAAGAACCTGCTGGTGTCTGTTCCTGCTGAGTTAGGCCGAGCTATGTGTAGGCCTTAGACTCGACCATTAACATGTACCTGCTGCTGCTGTCTGTCCTGATCATGTTAAGTTATGTGTCGGCCTTATACTCCACCGTTACCTTTATCTGATGCTGCTGTCTGTCCTGATTTTGATGAGTTATGTGTCGGCCTTGTCCTACAGCGTTATCATTTCCCTGCTGCTGTCTGTTCTGTTCCTGCTGAGTTAGGGCCAGCCATGTGTATGCCTTATACTACAGCGCTACCATTTCCCTGCTGCTGTCTGTTCTGTTCCTGCTGATTTACGCCAAAATATGTGAACGCCTGACACTACAGCATTACCATTTTTAAGCTGCTGCTGCCTGTCCTGATATTACTGAGTTAGGCCCAGCTATGTGTATGCCCTATACTACAGCGTTACCATTTCCCTGCTGCTGTCTGTTTTTTTCCTGCTGAGTTAGGGCCAGCTATGTGTATGCCTTATACTACAGCGCTACCATTTCCCTGATGCTGTCTGTTCCTGCTGATTTATGCCCAAATATGTGTACACCTAACACTACAGCGTTACCATTTTCAAGCTGCTGCTGTCTGTCCTGATATCACTGAGTTAGGCCCAGCTATGTGTATGCCCTATACTACAGGGTTACCATTTCCCTTCTGCTGTCTGTTCTGTTCCTGCTGAGTTAGGGCCAGCTATGTGTATGTCTTATACTACAGCGCTGCCATTTCCCTGCTGCTGTCTGTTCTGTTCCTGCTGATTTACACCCAAATATGTGTACACCTGACACTATAGCATTAGCATTTTCAAGCTGCTGCTGTCTGTCCTGATATCGCTGAGTTAGGCCCAGCTATGTGTATGCCCTATACTACAGCGTTACCATTTCCCTGCTGCTGTCTGTTCTGTTCCTGCTGAGTTTGGTCTAGCTAGGTGTAGGCCTTATACTATACCCTTAACAATTACCTGCTTCTGCTGTCTGTCCTGATCCTGCTGAGTACTACTATCATGGATCACTTATTCGCCCTTTCACTTTATCAACTATCAAGTATTAGAATTCTCTTAAACTGGTGTGCATGCTTCATTTTTTGCACATGTGCTCTGTTCATCATATAATGTCAATATTTACATATATATATTATTTTTAATAAAATACAATCATGCGGTGTTACACTTTATTCATCAAAAAACATTTTTTTAATTTATATTATTTTATCTGTTATAATTTTCCTTTACTTGGGTTTTGGGCGGCCCTGGTGTGGTTCTTACTAAAACTAGGTGGGGACCACATGTGGGCTTCCCTTTTCAAAAGGTCTTGTGCAGTTCACATTGTACAGGACTGATTGAGGACCCAAATTAAATTGTATTATTTTATTTTCTTGTTTGTTTTAATCAGGATTTAGGTTCGAACATAGTGTTGTCTGTCTTCCTGAACAGGATGCCTGACTTCCATTTTGACCTCTCCACATGGTTGGGTGTGACTGGCGTTATACTCATCCGTGTGGTAATCCTGTTTTGGGAATGGAGCGTTATTGCCACATGTATAAATCTATATATACATTTTTATTTGATGTTACTTCTTAACAACTATGAAATGATACTGTGCACATGAGATTTTTATAGAATCAAAGCTTTTTCTTTTTCTGTAAGAAAACCACCAGAACATTATAAACTGGTATATATAATATTCTTGGAGCCATGTCACCATTTTGGGGGTTATTCTTATCATTTCCAAGGTTTGCTATCATGTGACCGCATAGACAGGATCCGTTTGTGGTTCAGCTTGCGTTCAGTTTCTGTTGCGAACACGTGATCTGTTATCATGTAAACACCCTGTCTATGGACACTAGCGGCCTGTATGTGTTCCTCCTTCGATGCGATCACATTATTCCATCACATTTTTCGTTATGTAATGCGGAAGCAATGCGCCAACATGTGCTGTTAACCAAACGGGAAGCTATATTGGATCCATGCTGGTTCATTCTTGGCCCCCTACATTATGTTTTTAATCGGTACACCAGATATTTTAATGACAAAATAGCTTTTTGACATATTTTTTTAATCTGGAATTGTGATGAATTAAGGAGATAATATGAATTCACATGCTTTAATGGAAGTTAATAATCTCTTAACAGTATGGATACTTGTATATTATAGAATTTTTTTTACATAATTTTTTATGTTTAGGCACAATACGAATCAAACACAAATCTACGTCAATTATTAATAGTTTTCATTAAATAATCACCTGAGTTTGTATTTGTAATTGGCACTATTAATTTTTGTCACTGCTTGAGAAAGGTCCCAATGTGTGGACTGAAACGTCGCTTTTGGTTGAATAAACGCACATTTTCTTGAGACTGTGCCGTGTCATGCGTTTATATACAGTACAGACCAATAGTTTGGACACACCTTCTCATTCAAAGAGTTTTCTTTATTTTCATTACTATGCAAATTGTAGATTCACACTGAAAGCATCAAAACTATTAATTAACACATGTGGAATTATATACATAACAAAAAAGTGTGAAACAACTGAAAATATGTCATATTCTAGGTTCTTCAAAGTAGCCACATTTTGCTTTGATTACTGCTTTGCACACTCTTGGCATTCTCTTGATGAGCTTCAAGAGGTAGTCACCTGAAATGGTTTTCACTTCACAGGTGTGCCCTGTCAGGTTTAATAAGTGGGATTTCTTGCCTTATAAATGGGGTTGGGACCATCAATTGCGTTGTGAAGAAGTCAGGTGGATACACAGCTGATAGTCCTACTGAATAGACTGTTATAATTTGTATTATGGCAAGAAAAAAGCAGCTAAGTAAAGAAAATGAAGGTCAGTCAGTCCGAAAAATTGGGAAAACTTTGAAAGTGTCCCCAAGTGCAGTCACAAAAACCATCAAGCGCTACAAAGAAATTGGCTCACATGCGGACCGCCCCAGGAAAGGAAGACCAAGAGTCACCTCTGCTGCGGAGGATAAGTTCATCTGAGTCACCAGCCTCAGAAATCGCAGGGTTAACAGCAGCTCAGATTAGAGACCAGGTCAATGCCACACAGAGTTCTAGCAGCAGACACATCTCTAGAACAACTGTTAAGAGGAGACTGTGTGAATCAGGACTTCATGGTAGAATATCTGCTAGGAAACCACTGCTAAGGACAGGCAACAAGCAGAAGAGACTTGTTTGGGCTAAAGAACACAAGGAATGGACATTAGACCAGTGGAAATCTGTGCTTTGGTTTGATGAGTCCAAATTTGAGATCTTTGGTTCCAACCACTGTGTCTTTGTGCGACGCAGAAAAGGTGAACGGATGGACTCTACATGCCTAGTTCCCACCGTGAAGCATGGAGGAGGAGGAGTGATGGTGTGGGGGTGCTTTGCTGGTGACACTGTTGGGGATTTATTCAAAATTGAAGGCATACTGAACCAGCATCTTGCAGCGGCATGCTATTCCATCCGGTTTACGTTTAGTTGGACCATCATTTATTTTTCAACAGGACAATGACCCCAAACACACCTCCAGGCTGTGTAAGGGCTATTTGACCATGAAGGAGAGTGATGGGGTGCTGCGCCAGATGACCTGGCCTCCACAGTCACCGGACCTGAACCCAATCGAGATGGTTTGGGGTGAGCTGGACCGCAGAGTGAAGGCAAAAGGGCCAACAAGTGCTAAGCATCTCTGGGAACTCCTTCAAGACTGTTGGAAGACCATTTCAGGTGACTACCTCTTGAAGCTCATCAAGAGAATGCCAAGAGTGTGCAAAGCAGTAATCAAAGCAAAGGGTGGCTACTTTGAAGAACCTAGAATATGACATATTTTTAGTTGTTTCACACTTTTTTGTTATGTATATAATTCCACATGTGTTAATTCAGAGTTTTGATGCCTTCAGTGTGAATCTACAATTTTCATAGTCATGAAAATAAAGAAAACTCTTTGAATGAGAAGGTGTGTCCAAACTTTTGGTCTATACTGTATATATGTATATATCTGGTCTAACAAACACACTGGATGCCGGCATCTGAAGGAGCACGTGACCACTTAGGATCACCTGATCCTCTTATAGTCACGTGATCCGGATGACTATAAGAGGATCAGGTGATCCTAAGATGTCACGTGCTCCTTCAGATGCTGGCATCCAGTGTGTTTGTTAGATCAGTTCCGGCGCAATGCGGTGACGAATGAACCAACGAGTAACTGGTATGCAGTGATTAGCTGACACCTATATATAAACCATGTCCCTCAGTGATGACGCTACCCCCAGACGAAGGTACGCCGAAACGCGCGTTGGGGTTGGCGCCATCCTGGAGGAGACACAGTATGGGTAATTGTCCTATTTGCTGCTTTTTATAAATTTCCATATATGCATTTTGTGAACAATCATGTTGAAAGGATAAGTACTAGTGTTTACTGTATGTCTCCTCCAGTGATGTTGCTTTTTATCTCCTGCACCGATTCTTTTAATCATGTATGTTATTAAATTATAATGTTTTTTGTAATAAAGAATTTAATGAGTACCAGCGGTCTGGCATTTGTCTATGTAGGTTATGTATTTATTGTATTGCCAAAGGCTTGGTTATTACTTGAATAAGTAATTATCCCATGGTTGGGGTATATATTTTTCGGATAGTTTTTGATAGTTATGTAGAGTGTAATGTTATTTAGTTGTTTAGTTAATGGCTTTTATGTAGATTACATAGTTAGTGTCCAGTATTGTTGTTTTCTATTACTGTAGTGTGTGTTGTCCCCTCATTTTTTGCCCTCTGTTTCTGTACATGTTATGGATACAGAATTATATTGCTGTGTGCCCATATTTACCCTCCTGGCGGGGGCTGGTGACAACCTCCACCTCCTGCTCTTCTTCCTCATCGGGGGGAGGGGGAGGGAATGCGGCTGCAGAGAGGGACCAGCCTCTTCGGCCTCCACCATTTTGCCAACATCAGATGGTGGTGGAGCATCTGCATGCTGGGAGGGTCTAGCATGCTCTCCCTCCTTCTCCAATGCCGAGACCACAGCTCTTGCACTCGCCCGATTACCATGCAGTACATTTACATCACTGGGTTTTAAGTCACATCCAGATCTGACGTACATGTACGTCATTGGGCGTTAAGGAGTTAAGTGGGGGATGTATCTAATGTAATGATGTATGGGGCCTTTTACTGGAATACAGAATGATGGTTTCAGTTTATGTATATATACACACACACAAATATATATATTTAGTTTTGTGTAAAACGCACTAATTGAAATGGTTACATCATACATCTGTACCTCACTGTGTGTATAAATACATATATATACTCATGGCGAGGTACAGATGTATGATGTAACTGGCTGATTTGCTACATGTCACACCAGTTAATAAGTAATCATTTGTAAGGGATAAAATACTTATTTTCATAACTGTATATATACATTACAGAGTGTTGGCGAGAGATACAAAAGTAATGTAAGCATTGTACCTGGGCATTTTCTGTCACAGATCTCTCTAATCCGCTCTGAATTCCTCCTCTTCAAATCCGACCATTTTGTTTTAAATCGCCATCCTATAGTGATTGCCCTTAAACTTCCTCTTGAGCTCGGAACAGATCTCACTCACAATGACCCGCTTCTCAGCGTGAGCCTAAAACATATCCTTTGCTACAACAATTAGAAATCAAAGAATGCTACACAACATATACTATATCCACTGTATGTTCTCTAGTGTTCTTTGGGATTTTAATTGCTGTAGTAAAGATTAAGGCTGGCCATATCAGATAGATGTTGGCTGAATGTTCATTTGGCTATCAGCTACAGTATTTCTCCCGATCTCCATATCTCCACATCACCCTGAGCTCAGTCAAGTGTGTATGTTCACTCAGCACGGAGAGAGGAGAAAGCCACTGCAGGACCTATCTCCCAAGAACAAAAAGATCTGGCAGTTGGAATTTGCTGACAACAGTCATCAGGAAAGAGGTAGGAGGCCAAGGATGGTTTGGCCGGTCCAGGGGTCGGCCAACATTTATCTAATTTGTATGGCCATCTTTAGTTTTATTGGTGGCTTTATCTGGGAATTCTTTATCCTTGTGAAACCAATCAAGCTGAACTTCAAGGACCAAGAGTGGTAGCGCTATTTTGAAGCCCCTGTGTTAGGCAACAGGAAAGCTTATCCCTGACCACAGTAGCCATAGTGGAAAGGTATGGATCAACCATGGATCAAAAGGAAAATATAACCCAATTCCTGATACTTTATTTAACTAATTCTCTAGAAATTAAGTAAAGACAGAACTTTTAGCGGATGAGAATTATTAAGAAAATATTTAAGGTACTAACAATGATATCTTCAACAACAAGACAAAGTATAGAAGACAGGGAGGAAATGGTTAAAGTAAATTGAAAGAGGACAATGTATTCTCTGAGAAGATACATGGTTTATGAATGATGGAAATTGGGTGTATGTGAAAAATTGTGATTCTTAATGTACAGTTTTCTAATATGCATTCATCTCTCTGCCAATTACCCGGTTGAGGACTTGACCACAAAGTACTCAGGTTATACAATATAGTAGATGCTGCTGCACAAATGAGAGAGCTTTCTTGATGGAGCATAAGGAACGTGAAGCAATCAGAATATGTTCTAATATACATTTTGCACATTATATGATTGGGAAGGTAAGATCTTTTTTGGACTACACAGCCACCTTGATTCTCTGTATGAATTCTGGCAGTGAGGCCTTGACTAAGAATTACTCATGTTATGGAATGTATGCCTTGAACATGGGAAAAACCTTCACTGAACAAGCATCCAGAACATTTTCCTATATGGCTCTTCTGCTTCCAAACCTTTCCCCACACAAGCCCTGAAAGAAGCAACATCAGGACATGATCTACTCTTCAAGTGATCTTCTATAAATTGAGATGACTGGGTGGGTAAAGTTCAGGTTGGAAATCTGATGTATTATTATGTCCTCATAGTGCAAACCAAGCCTATTGGAACCATAGGAACATGAATTGATGGTAGTAGGGATGAGCGAACTCGAACTGTATAGTTCGGGTTCGTACCGAATTTTGGGGTGTCCGTGACACGGACCCGAACCCGGACATTTTCGTAAAAGTCCGGGTTCGGGTTCGGTGTTCGTCGCTTTCTTGGCGCTTTTGTGACGCTTTCTTGGCGCTTTTTGAAAGGCTGCAAAGCAGCCAATCAACAAGCGTCATACTACTTGCCCCAAGAGGCCATCACAGCCATGCCTACTATTGGCATGGCTGTGATTGGCCAGAGCACCATGTGACCCAGCCTCTATTTAAGCTGGAGTCACATAGCGCCGCCCGTCACTCTGCTCTGATTAGCGTAGGGAGAGGTTGCGGCTGCGACAGTAGGGCGAGATTAGGCAGATTAACTCCTCCAAAGGACTTGATTAACTGATCGATCTGCAGCTGTGGATCATTGAGCTGCTGATCCTCAATTGCTCACTGTTTTTAGGCTGCACAGACCGTTTGTCAGTCTCATTTTTCTGGGGTGATCGGTGGCCATTTTGTGTCTTGTGGTGCGCCAGCACAAGCTGCGACCAAGTGCATTTAACCCTCAATGGTGTGGTTGTTTTTTGGCTAAAGCCTACATCAGGGTGAAGCTGTCACACCAAGTGCATTTAACCAGCAATAGTCTGTTCATTTTTTGGCCATATACAAAATCAGGGGCAAGCTGCGCCTGTCACCAAGTGCATTTAACCCTCAATGGTGTGGTTGTTTTTTGGCTAAAGCCTACATCAGGGTGAAGCTGTCACACCAAGTGCATTTAACCAGCAATAGTCTGTTCATTTTTTGGCCATATACAAAATCAGGGGCAAGCTGCGCCTGTCACCAAGTGCATTTAACCCTCAATGGTGTGGTTGTTTTTTGGCTAAAGCCTACATCAGGGTGAAGCTGTCACACCAAGTGCATTTAACCAGCAATAGTCTGTTCATTTTTTGGCCATATACAAAATCAGGGGCAAGCTGCGCCTGTCACCAAGTGCATTTAACCCTCAATGGTGTGGTTGTTTTTTGGCTAAAGCCTACATCAGGGTGAAGCTGTCACACCAAGTGCATTTAACCAGCAATAGTCTGTTTATTTTTTGGCCATATCCCAGTCTAATTCTGTCACTAAATCCATACCGGTCACCCAGCGCCTAAATACTAGGCCTCAAATTTATATCCAGCTAAATCTGTCCCTAGTGCTGTAGCTGGGCGAGTTATTTAGTGTCCGTTCAAGCACATTTCTTGTTCTGGGTTGAAATACAATTCCCAATTTAGCAATTTCATAATTTAGTGGTTCCTGCTATATCAGAGCTATTTGAAATCTATCCCAAAAAGGGTATATAATATTGAAGGTGCACATTGGGTCATTCAGAATAACTTCACACACACCCGCTACTGTGTATTTCCAAGTCTAATTCTGTCACTAAACCCATACCTGTCACCCAGCGCCTAAATACTAGGCCTCAAATTTAAATCCCTCTAAATCTCTCGTTACCGCTGTACTGTTGTTGCTGGGCAAGATATTTAGTGTCCGTCAAAGCACATTTTTTGTTCTGGGTTGAAGTACAATTCCCAATTTAGCAATTTCATAATTTAGTGGTTCCTGCTATATCAGAGCTATTTGGAATCTATCCCTAAAAGGGTATATAATATTGAAGGTGCACATTGGGTCATTCAGAATAACTTCACACACACCCGCTACTGTGTATTTCCAAGTCTAATTCTGTCACTAAACCCATACCTGTCACCCAGCGCCTAAATACTAGGCCTCAAATTTAAATCCCTCTAAATCTCTCGTTACCGCTGTACTGTTGTTGCTGGGCAAGATATTTAGTGTCCGTCAAAGCACATTTTTTGTTCTGGGTTGAAGTACAATTCCCAATTTAGCAATTTCATAATTTAGTGGTTCCTGCTATATCAGAGCTATTTGGAATCTATCCCTAAAAGGGTATATAATATTGAAGGTGCACATTGGGTCATTCAGAATAACTTCACACACACCCGCTACTGTGTATTTCCAAGTCTAATTCTGTCACTAAACCCATACCTGTCACCCAGCGCCTAAATACTAGGCCTCAAATTTAAATCCCTCTAAATCTCTCGTTACCGCTGTACTGTTGTTGCTGGGCAAGATATTTAGTGTCCGTCAAAGCACATTTTTTGTTCTGGGTTGAAGTACAATTCCCAATTTAGCAATTTCATAATTTAGTGGTTCCTGCTATATCAGAGCTATTTGGAATCTATCCCTAAAAGGGTATATAATATTGAAGGTGCACATTGGGTCATTCAGAATAACTTCACACACACCCGCTACTGTGTATTTCCAAGTCTAATTCTGTCACTAAACCCATACCTGTCACCCAGCGCCTAAATACTAGGCCTCAAATTTAAATCCCTCTAAATCTCTCGTTACCGCTGTACTGTTGTTGCTGGGCAAGATATTTAGTGTCCGTCAAAGCACATTTTTTGTTCTGGGTTGAAGTACAATTCCCAATTTAGCAATTTCATAATTTAGTGGTTTCTGCTATATCAGAGCTATTTGAAATCTATCCCTAAAAGGGTATATAATATTGAAGGTGCACATAGGGTCATTCAGAATAACTTCACACACACGCTTCTGTGCATTTCCAAGTCTAATTCTGTCACTAAATCCATACCGGTGACCCAGCGCCTAAATACTAGGCCTCAAATTTAAATCCCTCTAAATCTCTCGTTACCCACCGCTGTACTGTTGTTGCTGGGCAAGATATTTAGTGTCCGTCAAAGCACATTTTTTGTTCTGGGTTGAAGTACAATTCCCAATTTAGCAATTTCATAATTTAGTGGTTTCTGCTATATCAGAGCTATTTGAAATCTATCCCTAAAAGGGTATATAATATTGAAGGTGCACATAGGGTCATTCAGAATAACTTCACACACACGCTTCTGTGCATTTCCAAGTCTAATTCTGTCACTAAATCCATACCGGTGACCCAGCGCCTAAATACTAGGCCTCAAATTTAAATCCCTCTAAATCTCTCGTTACCCACCGCTGTACTGTTGTTGCTGGGCAAGATATTTAGTGTCCGTCAAAGCACATTTTTTGTTCTGGGTTGAAGTACAATTCCCAATTTAGCAATTTCATAATTTAGTGGTTTCTGCTATATCAGAGCTATTTGAAATCTATCCCTAAAAGGGTATATAATATTGAAGGTGCACATAGGGTCATTCAGAATAACTTCACACACACGCTTCTGTGCATTTCCAAGTCTAATTCTGTCACTAAATCCATACCGGTGACCCAGCGCCTAAATACTAGGCCTCAAATTTAAATCCCTCTAAATCTCTCGTTACCCACCGCTGTACTGTTGTTGCTGGGCAAGATATTTAGTGTCCGTCAAAGCACATTTTTTGTTCTGGGTTGAAGTACAATTCCCAATTTAGCAATTTCATAATTTAGTGGTTTCTGCTATATCAGAGCTATTTGAAATCTATCCCTAAAAGGGTATATAATATTGAAGGTGCACATAGGGTCATTCAGAATAACTTCACACACACGCTTCTGTGCATTTCCAAGTCTAATTCTGTCACTAAATCCATACCGGTGACCCAGCGCCTAAATACTAGGCCTCAAATTTAAATCCCTCTAAATCTCTCGTTACCCACCGCTGTACTGTTGTTGCTGGGCAAGATATTTAGTGTCCGTCAAAGCACATTTTTTGTTCTGGGTTGAAGTACAATTCCCAATTTAGCAATTTCATAATTTAGTGGTTTCTGCTATATCAGAGCTATTTGAAATCTATCCCTAAAAGGGTATATAATATTGAAGGTGCACATAGGGTCATTCAGAATAACTTCACACACACGCTTCTGTGCATTTCCAAGTCTAATTCTGTCACTAAATCCATACCGGTGACCCAGCGCCTAAATACTAGGCCTCAAATTTAAATCCCTCTAAATCTCTCGTTACCGCTGTCCTGTTGTAGCTGGGAAAGTTATTTAGTGTCCGTCAAAGCACATTTTTTGTTCTGGGTTGAAGTACAATTCCCAATTTAGCAATTTCATAATTTAGTGGTTCCTGCTATATCAGAGCTATTTGAAATCTATCCCAAAAAGGGTATATAATATTGAAGGTGCACATTGGGTCATTCAGAATAACTTCACACACACCCGCTACTGTGTATTTCCAAGTCTAATTCTGTCACTAAACCCATACCTGTCACCCAGCGCCTAAATACTAGGCCTCAAATTTAAATCCCTCTAAATCTCTCGTTACCGCTGTCCTGTTGTAGCTGGGAAAGTTATTTAGTGCCCGTCAAAGCACATTTTTTGTTCTGGGTTGAAGTACAATTCCCAATTTAGCAATTTCATAATTTAGTGGTTCCTGCTATATCAGAGCTATTTGAAATCTATCCCAAAAAGGGTATATAATATTCAAGGTGCACATTGGGTCATTCAGAATAACTTCACACACACGCTTCTGTGCATTTCCAAGTCTAATTCTGTCACTAAATCCATACCGGTCACCCAGCGCCTAAATACTAGGCCTCAAATTTATATCCCGCTGAATTTGAATACAATACATTGGGCCAAATAATATATTTGTTGTTGTGGTGAACCATAACAATGAGAAAAACATCTAGTAAGGGACGCGGACGTGGACATGGTCGTGGTGGTGTTAGTGGACCCTCTGGTGCTGGGAGAGGACGTGGCCGTTCTGCCACATCCACACGTCCTAGTGTACCAACTACCTCAGGTCCCAGTAGCCGCCAGAATTTACAGCGATATATGGTGGGGCCCAATGCCGTTCTAAGGATGGTAAGGCCTGAGCAGGTACAGGCATTAGTCAATTGGGTGGCCGACAGTGGATCCAGCACGTTCACATTATCTCCCACCCAGTCTTCTGCAGAAAGCGCACAGATGGCGCCTGAAAACCAACCCCATCAGTCTGTCACATCACCCCCATGCATACCAGGGAAACTGTCTCAGCCTCAAGTTATGCAGCAGTCTCTTATGCTGTTTGAAGACTCCGCTGGCAGGGTTTCCCAAGGGCATCCACCTAGCCCTTCCCCAGCGGTGAAAGACATAGAATGCACTGACGCACAACCACTTATGTTTCCTGATGATGAGGACATGGGAATACCACCTCAGCATGTCTCTGATGATGACGAAACACAGGTGCCAACTGCTGCGTCTTTCTGCAGTGTGCAGACTGAACAGGAGGTCAGGGATCAAGACTGGGTGGAAGACGATGCAGGGGACGATGAGGTCCTAGACCCCACATGGAATGAAGGTCGTGCCACTGACTTTCACAGTTCGGAGGAAGAGGCAGTGGTGAGACCGAGCCAACAGCGTAGCAAAAGAGGGAGCAGTGGGCAAAAGCAGAACACCCGCCGCCAAGAGACTCCGCCTGCTACTGACCGCCGCCATCTGGGACCGAGCACCCCAAAGGCAGCTTCAAGGAGTTCCCTGGCATGGCACTTCTTCAAACAATGTGCTGACGACAAGACCCGAGTGGTTTGCACGCTGTGCCATCAGAGCCTGAAGCGAGGCATTAACGTTCTGAACCTGAGCACAACCTGCATGACCAGGCACCTGCATGCAAAGCATGAACTGCAGTGGAGTAAACACCTTAAAACCAAGGAAGTCACTCAGGCTCCCCCTGCTACCTCTTCTGCTGCTGCCGCCTCGGCCTATTCTGCTGCTGCCGCCTCGGCCTCTTCCTCCGCCTCTGGAGGAACGTTGGCACCTGCCGCCCAGCAAACAGGGGATGTACCACCAACACCACCACCACCACCTCCGTCACCAAGCGTCTCAACCATGTCACACGCCAGCGTTCAGCTCTCCATCTCACAAACATTTGATAGAAAGCGTAAATTCCCACCTAGCCACCCTCGATCCCTGGCCCTGAATGCCAGCATTTCTAAACTACTGGCCTATGAAATGCTGTCATTTAGGCTGGTGGACACAGACAGCTTCAAACAGCTCATGTCGCTTGCTGTCCCACAGTATGTTGTTCCCAGCCGGCACTACTTCTCCAAGAGAGCCGTGCCTTCCCTGCACAACCAAGTATCCGATAAAATCAAGTGTGCACTGCGCAACGCCATCTGTAGCAAGGTCCACCTAACCACAGATACGTGGACCAGTAAGCACGGCCAGGGACGCTATATCTCCCTAACTGCACACTGGGTAAATGTAGTGGCAGCTGGGCCCCAGGCGGAGAGCTGTTTGGCGCACGTCCTGCCGCCGCCAAGGATCGCAGGGCAACATTCTTTGCCTCCTGTTGCCACCTCCTCCTTCTCGGCTTCCTCCTCCTCTTCTTCCACCTGCTCATCCAGTCAGCCACACACCTTCACCACCAACTTCAGCACAGCCCGGGGTAAACGTCAGCAGGCCATTCTGAAACTCATATGTTTGGGGGACAGGCCCCACACCGCACAGGAGTTGTGGCGGGGTATTGAACAACAGACCGACGAGTGGTTGCTGCCGGTGAGCCTCAAGCCCGGCCTGGTGGTGTGTGATAATGGGCGAAATCTCGTTGCAGCTCTGGGACTAGCCAATTTGACGCACATCCCTTGCTTGGCGCATGTGCTGAATTTGGTGGTGCAGAAGTTCATTCACAACTACCCCGACATGTCAGAGCTGCTGCATAAAGTGCGGGCCGTCTGTTCGCGCTTCCGGCGTTCACATCCTGCCGCTGCTCGCCTGTCTGCGCTACAGCGTAACTTCGGCCTTCCCGCTCACCGCCTCATATGCGACGTGCCCACCAGGTGGAACTCCACCTTGCACATGCTGGACAGACTGTGCGAGCAGCAGCAGGCCATAGTGGAGTTTCAGCTGCAGCACGCACGGGTCAGTCGCACTACAGAACAGCACCACTTCACCACCAATGACTGGGCCTCCATGCGAGACCTGTGTGCCCTGTTGCGCTGTTTCGAGTACTCCACCAACATGGCCAGTGGCGATGACACCGTTATCAGCGTTACAATACCACTTCTATGTCTCCTTGAGAAAACACTTAGGGCGATGATGGAACAGGAGGTGGCCCAGGAGGAGGAGGAGGAGGATGAGGAAGAGGGGTCATTTTTAGCACTTTCAGGCCAGTCTCTTCGAAGTGACTCAGAGGGAGGTTTTTTGCAACAGCAGAGGCCAGGTACAAATGTGGCCAGCCAGGGCCCACTACTGGAGGACGAGGAGGACGAGGATGAGGAGGAGGTGGAGGAGGATGAGGATGAAGCATGGTCACAGCGGGGTGGCACCCAACGCAGCTCGGGTCCATCACTGGTGCGTGGCTGGGGGGAAAGGCAGGACGATGACGATACGCCTCCCACAGAGGACAGCTTGTCCTTACCCCTGGGCAGCCTGGCACACATGAGCGACTACATGCTGCAGTGCCTGCGCAACGACAGCAGAGTTGCCCACATTTTAACCTGTGCGGACTACTGGGTTGCCACCCTGCTGGATCCACGCTACAAAGACAATGTGCCCACCTTACTTCCTGCACTGGAGCGTGATAGGAAGATGCGCGAGTACAAGCGCACGTTGGTAGACGCGCTACTGAGAGCATTCCCAAATGTCACAGGGGAACAAGTGGAAGCCCAAGGCCAAGGCAGAGGAGGAGCAAGAGGTCGCCAAGGCAGCTGTGTCACGGCCAGCTCCTCTGAGGGCAGGGTTAGCATGGCAGAGATGTGGAAAACTTTTGTCAACACGCCACAGCTAACTGCACCACCACCTGATACGCAACGTGTTAGCAGGAGGCAACATTTCACTAACATGGTGGAACAGTACGTGTGCACACCCCTCCACGTACTGACTGATGGTTCGGCCCCATTCAACTTCTGGGTCTCTAAATTGTCCACGTGGCCAGAGCTAGCCTTTTATGCCTTGGAGGTGCTGGCCTGCCCGGCAGCCAGCGTTTTGTCTGAACGTGTATTCAGCACGGCAGGGGGCGTCATTACAGACAAACGCAGCCGCCTGTCTACAGCCAATGTGGACAAGCTGACGTTCATAAAAATGAACCAGGCATGGATCCCACAGGACCTGTCCGTCCCTTGTCCAGATTAGACATTAACTACCTCCCCATAACCATATATTATTGGACTCCAGGGCACTTCCTCATTCAATCCTATTTTTATTTTCATTTTACCATTATATTGCGATGCTACCCAAAGTTGAATGAACCTCTCCTCTGCCTGTGTGCTAGGCCTAAATATATGCCAATGGACTGTTGCAGTGGTGGCTGACATGAAGCCTGATTCTCTGCTATGACATGCAGACTAATTCTCTGCTGACATGAAGCCAGATTGTCTGTTACGGGACCTCTCTCCTCTGCCTGGGTGCTGGGCCTAAATTTATGACAATGGACTGTTGCAGTGGTGGCTGACGTGAAGCCTGATTCTCTGCTATGACATGCAGACTGATTCTCTGCTGACATGAAGCCAGATCCTCTGTTACGGGACCTCTCTCCTCTGCCTGGGTGCTGGGCCTAAATTTATGACAATGGACTGTTGCAGTGGTGGCTGACGTGAAGCCTGATTCTCTGCTATGACATGCAGACTGATTCTCTGCTGACATGAAGCCAGATCCTCTGTTACGGGACCTCTCTCCTCTGCCTGGGTGCTGGGCCTGAATATATGCCAATGGACTGTTGCAGTGGTGGGTGACGTGAAGCCTCATTCTCTGCTATGACATGCAGACTAATTCTCTGCTGACATGAAGCCAGATTGTCTGTTACGGGACCTCTCTCCTCTGCCTGTGTGTGTGCTGGGCCTAAATATATGCCAATGGACTGTTGCAGTGGTGGCTGACGTGAAGCCTCATTCTCTGCTATGACATGCAGACTGATTCTCTGCTGACATGAAGCCAGATCCTCTGTTACGGGACCTCTCTCCTCTGCCTGGGTGCTGGGCCTAAATTTATGACAATGGACTGTTGCAGTGGTGGCTGACGTGAAGCCTGATTCTCTGCTATGACATGCAGACTGATTCTCTGCTGTCATGAAGCCAGATTGTCTGTTACGGGACCTTTCTCCTCTACCTGGGTTCTGGGCCTAAATTTATGAAAATTGACTCTTACAGTGGTGGGTGACGTGAAGCCTGATTCTCTGCTATGATATGAAGACTGATTCTCTGCTGACATGAAGCCAGATTGTCTGTTACGGGACCTTTCTCCTCTGCCTGGGTTCTGGGCCTAAATTTATGAAAATTGACTCTTACAGTGGTGGGTGACGTGAAGCCTGATTCTCTGCTATGATATGAAGACTGATTCTCTGCTGACATGAAGCCAGATTGTCTGTTACGGGACCTTTCTCCTCTGCCTGGGTTCTGGGCCTAAATTTATGAAAATTGACTCTTACAGTGGTGGGTGACGTGAAGCCTGATTCTCTGCTATGATATGAAGACTGATTCTCTGCTGACATGAAGCCAGATTGTCTGTTACGGGACCTTTCTCCTCTGCCTGGGTTCTGGGCCTAAATTTATGAAAATTGACTCTTACAGTGGTGGGTGACGTGAAGCCTGATTCTCTGCTATGATATGAAGACTGATTCTCTGCTGACATGAAGCCAGATTGTCTGTTACGGGACCTTTCTCCTCTGCCTGGGTTCTGGGCCTAAATTTATGAAAATTGACTCTTACAGTGGTGGGTGACGTGAAGCCTGATTCTCTGCTATGATATGAAGACTGATTCTCTGCTGACATGAAGCCAGATTCTCTGTTACGGGACCTCTCTCCTCTGCCTGGGTGCTGGGCCTAAATTTATGACAATGGACTGTTGCAGTGGTGGCTGACGTGAAGCCTGATTCTCTGCTATGACATGCAGACTGATTCTCTGCTGACATGAAGCCAGATTCTCTGTTACGGGACCTCTCTCCTCTGCCTGTGTGTGTGCTGGGCCTAAATATATGCCAATGGACTGTTGCAGTGGTGGCTGACGTGAAGCCTCATTCTCTGCTATGACATGCAGACTAATTCTCTGCTGACATGAAGACAGATTCTCTGTTACGGGACCTCTCTCCTCTGCCTGGGTGCCGGGGCCTAAATATCTGAGAATGGACTGTTCCAGTGGTGGGTGACGGGAAGCCAGATTCTCTGCTATGGAACCTCTCTCCAATTGATTTTGGTTAATTTTTATTTATTTAATTTTTATTTTAATTCATTTCCCTATCCACATTTGTTTGCAGGGGATTTACCTACATGTTGCTGCCTTTTGCAGCCCTCTAGCTCTTTCCTGGGCTGTTTTACAGCCTTTTTAGTGCCGAAAAGTTCGGGTCCCCATTGACTTCAATGGGGTTCGGGTTCGGGACGAAGTTCGGATCGGGTTCGGATCCCGAACCCGAACATTTCCGGGATGTTCGGCCGAACTTCTCGAACCCGAACATCCAGGTGTTCGCTCAACTCTAGATGGTAGGAACTGTTTGGAAGCTCAATGTAATTTAGAACAAACTTAAACAAGACTTGATTGATTGCAACCTCCTGACCTAAGAATGATAGCCGTGGTGGAGTGTTGTCATTATCTTACAGGAGCTCTGAAATGTCCCATAATTCCTAGGTAAATTGACTCATCCATATTATAAACACCATGGAAAGATGAACTCCTTGGTTTACATTGAGGATATGGAATTGTACATCTATATCCATCAACTCAGCTTTTAAAACGTTACCCACACATATGCAACTTTTACTAAGTCTTAACAGCTGAGATGGCTCCTGAGCTTTTAGCAGTAACTTAAAGGTGTGTAAATACATTTATCATGAAAAGTGTCATCCAGAGAGAGCTTGGGCTCAATAGACCCAGTAAGATAGGCCTGCCTAGGCTAAAATGCTTGGATTAGCACAGGAAACTCATTCTGAGTAAATAGCATTAACAGTCTGTTAGTGTTTTGGGGAAAGAACGTGAAAGAGATACATAGGAGTCATATGGGCAGACTTATAATTTGAAGATCCTTGGTCCCAGTACAAAATCTGGAATGGGGCCCCCATATGCTTTCATGGCAGAGGGGTTTTGGACACTTTGGATGCTACCTCTGCATCTCGTATAGCTACACCCATGACAAAATGTCACTGAAAGCATAAATGTGGGCAAACAGGAATACTTTATAGACCTCGCGACAGAGAATATGTTTTGAACAGCACACCTATTGTTTTACTGTGTTTTGTTAGGCATTCCATAAATTGCAGTAGATTGACTTGCTTTTCCATAGTAATATAAAAATCTCCGAAAGCTGGGCAATCATCTTAGATAAAAGTCAGGCAAAAATCAATGATTCAGGGGGATAAACTGATGATCTAAAGTGAAGCTCATGTGTGGGGCCAGCCCAGAAAATACCAATCATTTGTTCCCAAAGAAGTACCTGACAGTGTTTTCTCCATCTTACCATTGCATACTAAGTCAAGCAGAGTGTATATCTTTATAGTATGATTTGGCTAACAAGTTTCTATTTAGAATTTTTGAGGAGAACCTTTTTGGACACCTAATGTATAGATTTTTTTCCCTCAGACATTAGTCATTTAATCCATCAAATATACCAAAAACTATACCTGCGGAACAAAATCTAATAATCCCATAATAGGATTGCATAAAATATAATTTTAATAATATTTAAATATATACCAAAGTAGCATAAATAATTTATAAAACCAGTGAGGAATGGTTTTGCCATGGTTTTAGTGTCTTGATGCTTGTTACCCTTGGTCAGGACAACAAAGTGACCAACTGTGATATTGATGTTATTGTTGGACATGCTCTTACGTGCACAGGACCTTTTAGTCATGTGTTCGAATTATGTAAGTCCTCGAGCTATATTAAGAGTGCATGTCCTTGAGTTAATAAATAATAGTGCCATGCAGTCCTCATGTCAGTAGTAAGCAGGCATAAAGTGTGTGCTGGGGCAGATCCAACCATATTCCTGCATTTTAGTCAGCTGGAAGTGGATGTATGAGGTTCTAGTCTTAGGGTGTACGAGGGTGGGTATTTTTGAAGTTTAAAGGGGTTCTCCAGGAATAAAAAAAATGAAAATACTTAAATATTATTTTATAATAAATATATTCACAAATACCTTTCATTACCTAGAATGGCAAATTTTTTCTGGGGAGCAATTATTTGGAGAAATAAAATGGCCGCCATCCTATTAGTACACACAAAACCTGTCTGGATCACACATAAGAACAAGTTACTTTACAACACTGAGGTAAACAGCTGCCTCATCCTCCTCCTCCCTCCAGCACTGTAAAAGTTAAATGTTGTGATTCATTGCCTAAGCACTCTACTGATAATGTGTTCTCTTTTCACTTCTGCACTATGTATCCCTAATGGTTGTCTATGGGTAGTAAGTAGTTAATAGTGATGAGCGGCAGGGGCAATATTCAAAAAATTTGTGTTCTTTCGCGAATAATTTATAGAATATTAGTGAAATATTTGTGAATTCGAAAATTTGCTATTATTTTCTTGATTGCGAAAATCGGCAATGTAATATTCGCGTAAAGCGCACGCAATACAGGCATGGGTCACTTTTGCTACATTTTCCAAGCTGCTAGAAGTTTCCTGAGACTGGAGAAAATGGTTGGCACGGCAGAACATTAAAAATAGCTTTATATGCAGATAGAGTGCTCCAATATATTCGCGATTGCGCTAATTAGCAATTAATGATGCGCATATTTTGGCGCAATACGTGCAACTTCACATTTTAGCGGGTCTGACCAAATATTACTGATTGGTGCACTATGTATTGTTGTGACATCACAGCACTATGTCTGTAGCATCTATGTATGGACAGCAGAACCTTTCACACTACCTAACACCCTGCACTGGAACCTATCAGCTACATTATATCACGATCTAACCTACACCGACTATCTCCCACTAACTATCTGCATTATATATATATAAGCTAACTAACTATCTAATGTAATGACACAGTAAAGGACTACCCCAGAGAGAGACTTTCATGAACGGCAGCCAACCGCCAAGGCCATGCTGGAATGACAGTAAGGCAATTGCTTGTTTATGACAAAATACTTTATTGCTTGTGAAAAGGGTGTATTGCTTCAGGGCCCAACACACTTTGGAGCCAGCCCATCCTGATCTAGGATCTGCAGCCTGGAAATTGCAGAAAGAGTTCAAGAGAACGGTTTTACATGCCTGTGGTTATTTGCAAAGATTGCAAAGTGTACTTAGAGTGAGTGAGGATTACTACTAGAGATGGGCGAATAGAAGTTTTTTTTTTCCTAAAATGGCTGCTGCACGAGTTAGGACATGGAGCAAGAAACTCTGGGAACGATGGATCACCCACAATGCCATGCATGCAGCCAATCAGCAGCCAGCCAGCCCTGTGATGTCACAGCCCTATAAATAGCCTCAGCCATCTTGGATTCAGACATTTTCCATTGTACTTAGTGCAGGGAGAGATGTCAGCAGGCGCTAGGGACGGTGGTAGAAAAGACTTTAAAACTTTTATTTTGCTGTATAGAAGTTCAGGGAAAGGATAGGGAGGAATCATTACACAGTATCGAAACAGAACAGGGTTCAGTAGGGGAGGTTACAGCCTGGGTAATAGGAACAATCTTATTACACCTTGCTGCTCTGACTGGGGATCCAAATTGCAATTATACAGCTCTGTAATTCCAGCAAACCGTTCTTGTTATTGGGGTGCAAGTGCTGTTTGATACAGGCATTAACAGGGTTTATTACAAGGAAATATTTCTACGTCTTATTTGCCCTTGGTGCAGTTATATGTTCTGAAGCATTTTTTGGCTTGTATTAGTGGGAAAAAAGGGCTTATTAGCCGTTGTGTGGTGAAGTGAGAAAATTACAGCCCTTTTTGGCGTGTATTAGTGGCAAAAAAATATATATTTGCCGTTCAGCGGTGCAGTTATATGTTATATTATCATCAATTATGCCTCTAATCACCCCCATTATCATCCAATTTGCCTCTCATCATCCCCATTATCATCCATGATGCCTCTTATCACCCCATTATCATCCATGATGCCTCTCATCCCCCCTATTATCATCCATAATGCCCTGTCATCATCCCCATTATCATCTATTATGCATCTCATCACCCCCATTATCATCCATGATGGCTCTCATAACCCCCATTATCATCCATTATGCTTCTCATCACCCCCATGGCTTCAGATCAGCCCCAAGTTTTATAAAATAAAAAGACACTTATCTCTCCTGCTCCCGAACGCCGCCGCTTCTCACCGCCCACGATCTTCTTCCTCCTGCTGTCGGCTGTGCTGTGAACTGGCGCACACAGCATGAGGTCACAGAGCGCCCTCACACTGTGCGCAGCAACTGCACAGCCGACAGCCAAGGACTAGGAAGCGGTGAGTACAGAGCCTTCACCGCTTCACCCCATAACATGCAGGGGCATTTTTCCCCCACTTCTGGGGGGGGAAGGAAATGCGTCTTATGGGGTGAAAAATACAGTATCTGTTCTAAAGCCCTTTTTTGCGTGTATTAGTGGCACAAAAAAAGTATTTGCCTTTGTGTGGTGAAGTGAGAAAATTACAGCCCTTTTTGGCGTGTATCAGTGCAAAAAAAAATATATTTGCCGTTCAGTGGTGCAGTTATATATTCTAAAGCCCCTTTGGCGTGTATTAGTGGCAAAAAATATATATATTATTTGATGTTCAGCGGTGTAGTTATAAGTTCTAAAGCCCTTTTTGGCGTGTATAAGTGGAAAAAATAAGGGCCTATTTGCCGTTCAGCAGTGCAGTTATATGTTCTAAAGCCCTTTTTGGTGTGTATAAGGGGCAAAAAAAATATATTATTTGCCTTTCAGCGGTGCAGTTATATGTTCTAAAGCCCTTTTTTGTGTGTATTAGCGGCATCAAAAAAATTGCCATTGTGTGGTGAAGTGAGAAAATTACAGCCCTTTTTGGCATGTATTAGAGGCAAAAAAATATATATTTGCCGTTCAGCGGTGCAGTTATATGTTCTAAAGCCCTTTTTGCGTGCATTAGTGGCAAAAAATATATATTTGCCATTTAGCGGTGCAGTTATATGTTCTAAAGCCCTTTTTGGCAGGTATTAGTGGCAAAAAAAAATATATTTGCTGTTCAGCGGTGAAGTTATATGTTCTGAAGCCCTTTTTGCATGTATTAGTGGGAAAAAAAACATATATTTACCATTCAGCGGTGCAGTTATATGTTCTTAAGCCCTTTTTGGCGTGTATTAGTGGCAACAAAATATATATTTGCCGTTCAGCGGTGCAGTTATATCTTCTAAAGCCCTTTTTGGCGTGTATTAGTGGAAAAATATATATATATTTGCCGTTTAGCAGTCAAGTTATATGTTCTAAAGCCTTTTTTAGCGTGCATAATTGGAAAAAGATAAGTGCCTATTTGCCATTCAGTGGTGCAGTTATATGTTATAAAGCCCTTTTTGGCGTGTATTAGTGGGGGAAAAAAGGGCTTATTAGCCATTGTGTGGTGAAGTGAGAAAATTACAGACTCTTTTGGGATGTTTCAATTTCCTTTTAATTTATTTATTTGATCTAACAGTATGTCAGACAGAGAAGTGCCAGGCCTGGCACAGGGGAATTGTTTCTGGCGCAGGCACAGGTCACAGCAGAGTAAGGGGGCGTGGCAGCAGGAGTCGCAGCGAGAGGCCTGAGCTCTCGGTGTCATCTAGCTGTCATGTCTTGACCACCAACCCAGCGGTTCTTGAATGGTTGACTCGGTCATCCACTTCGTCCCAAGTGACATCAGACACCCACAGCTAAGAGTCATTGAGTTCATCAGACACAACCCTTAGTTGGCATGGCCTGGGAGCAGGCCCTGTGCCCTCACCTGTCCTCAACCTGGCTCTATACTTTTCTGTTCCCTCAGCCAGAGAAGTATTATATGATGTGGGCTCATCTCCACTATACAGCGAGGACGAGCTACTAGACAACAGTCATCAGCTACTGGCCAGTCAAGATGTGGAGGAGACATCAGCTGCTTCCTCCGGTAGGTGAGCAAGTAGTGATGAGGAGATTGGCATGCTTGCTGGTGTTGCGAGCGGTCAGGCTCCTGACCCAGAGACCGTTGAGAAGTACATCAGTGACGTGCAGACAGTACTCGATAATAATGATGTAGCTGATCGCACTTGGGAGCTGGTTGAATTAGGGGCTTCATCATCATCGGGAGAAGAGGGTGGCAGCTTGCTCATGAAGCAGTGGCGGGTCCAGCAAGTCGCTAGCGTTGGCGGGAGTCTGCAGGGTGGCAGCAGTGTGAGGTCAGGAGCCAAACAAGCCCGGGGTAGACCACCCACTTTGCAGGAGCCTACCTGTCCGGAAAGTAGTGGTGCAGGGGTTTACGGAAGCAGTGGCGGTAGCAGTCAGTCAGTGCGGAGTGTTGGCTGTAAAATCCCCTACTCGGTGGTGTGGCAGTTTTTTGTCAAGCCGCTGGAGGAGGTGAACATGGACATTTGTAAAATCTGTGGGCAGAAGGTGAAGTGTGGCCAGAGTGGCACAATGACAGAGTGTGGAGGTGGGGCAGCAGCAGAACCGTGTCACCGATGTGGTGGTCCAGCTTGCCACAACAACTGCTGCATCACCCAGTGGCACGCACCTGAATTCAGGCAGTCAAGGCTCCACCAGTCAAGGCTGTCTGTCCTTCCCATCATCTGCTGGACCTGATGCTCCTGCTCCTTCTTTTACTCCTCGTCAGTCATTTCGTCAGCAATCGATCACCGAAGCGATTGCCAAGAGACAACAGTATGCGTGCATTCATCCAATGGTGCAGAAGCTGAACGTGCTCCTGGCCAAGTTGCTGGTGCTGCAGTCCCTCCCTTTCAAAGTGGTGGACACTGCACCTTTCAGAGAACTAATGGCTTGTGTTGAGCCAAGGTGGAGAGTCCCAAGCCAGCATTTCTTTGCCAAAAAGGCAGTACCATCCCTGCACACGTATGTAGAAGAAAAGGTGGGCCAGTCCTAGAGCCTGTCAGTGTCTGCCAAAGTGCACAGCAGCGCCAACGTGTGGAGCTGTAACTACGGTCAGGGACAATACATGTCCTTCATGGCCCACTTGGTGAATGTGGTTCCTGCACAGCCACACCAGCAACTTGGCCAGGTGACGCAGCTTCCACATTCTCACGCCATTAATCCTGCGACAATGTCATTGTGCCACTCTAGTGGCCTCCTGTTGCTGCCGCCACCTCCACACTCTGTCATTGTGCCATTATGTGGCCTCCTGATGCTGGTGTCACCTTTACACTATCATTGTGCCACCCTGTGGCCTCCTTCTGATGCTGCTGCTGCCGCCACCTCCACACTCTGTCATTGTGTTACTCTGTGGCCTCCTGATGCTGCTGCCACCTCCACTCTGTCATTGTGCCACCGTGTGGCCTCCTCCTGATGCTGCTTCTGCCACGTTCATACTCTGTCATTGTGCCACTCTATGGTCTCCTCATGCTGCTGCCACGCTTACACTGTCATTGTGCCAGCCTGTGGCCTCCTCCTGATGCTGCTGCTGCCCCACCTCCACACTCTGTCATTGTGCCACTCTGTGGCCTACTGATAATGCTGCTGCCACCTCCACTCTGTCATTGTGCCACCCTGTGGCCTCCTCCTAATGCTGCTGCTGCCACGTTTATACTCTGTCATTGTGCCACTCTGTGGTCTCCTCATGCTGCTGCCATGTTTGCATGGTCATTGTGCCACCCTGTGGCCTCTTCCTGATGCTGCCGCCACCTCCACACTCTGTCATTGTTCCACTCTGTGGCCTACTGATAATGCTGCTGCCACCTCCACACTGTCATTGTGCCACCCTGTGTCCTAATCCTGATGCTGCTGCCGTGATCTCTACACTCTGTCATTATTCCACCCTGTGGCCTTTTTCTGATGCTGCTGCCACCTCGACACTCTGTCATTGTGCCACCCTGTGGCCTCCTCCTGATGCTGCCAACTTAACACTGTCATTGTGCCACCCTGTGGCCTCCACCTGATGATGCTGCTGCTGCCACCTCCACACTCTGTCATTGTGCCACTCTGTGGCCTCCTGGTGATGCTGCTGCCACCTCCACACTATCATTGTGCCACCCTTGGGCCTCCTCCTGATGCTGCTGCTGCCACCTTCACGCTCTGTTATTGTGCCACTCTTTAGTCTCCTTATGCTGCTGCTGCTGCTACCTCCACAATGTCATTTTGTCACCCTGTGGCCTCCTCCTGATGCTGCTGCCACCACCTCCACACTGTCATTGTGCCGCCCTGTGGCCTCCTCCTGATGCTGCTGCCGCCACCTCCACGCTCTGTCATTATTTCACCCTGTGGCCTCTTCCTGATGTTGCTGCCACCTCAACACTCTGTCATTGTGCCACCCTGTGGCCTCCTCCTGATGCTGCTGCTCCCACCTCCACACTGTCATTGTGCCACTCTATGGCCTCCTGATGCTTCTGCCATCTCCACTCTCTGTCATTGTGCCACTCTCTGGTCTTTTCATGCTGCTGCTGCCACCTCCACACAGTCATTGTGCCACCCTGTGGCCTCCTCCTTATGCTGCTGCCACCTCCACACTCTGTCATTGTGCCACTCTGTGGCTTCCTGATGATGCTGCTGCCACCTCCACAATGTCATTGTGCCACCCTGTGGCCTCCTCCTGATGCTGCTGCCACTTCCACACTCTGTCATTGTGCCACTATGTAGCCTCCTGATGCTGCTGCCACCTCCATACTGTCATTGTGCCACCCAGTGGCCTCCTCCTGATGCTGCTGCCGCTACTTTTCATCATCATAAATCTGGTGCAAATAACCTTCAAGCCCATAGTTATCCCTCCCTAAAGGATAATTGTCATATTTTTTATTTTATTTGCTAGTTTATTAGAGCTAGGCATGTATACCTGAGTTAGTCTGCCAAAAGATCTGTCCCTTTCCACTGCTCCCTTAAAAGACCGTTGCTATGGCTCATCTGTCTCCGGCTAGGAAGACAGAGGGGCGGTCCTTCACACTGCATGCATGCATTAGGCTTCAGAGTGAGGAGGCGTGTCTCCCAGTAATCCAATCTGATTGGCTGGCAGGAAGCTGCTGGCTACAGCAAGTTTGTATGTGACCTAAGGGAATGCAGTTTTGGCCTCAGAGAACTGGCAGAGGAGCCACCTTGAGAAGATCCTCATAATGTAGGATTCAAATCAGCCGTAATTAAGGGTGGAAACTCAAGGTAAACAGTGGTAAGCGAAGAAACGAAAGATTGTCTTATGCATAATGCTGCTGCAGCAGTAGCATATGCTAAAATTGCTAAAAAAAAAGTTAAAAAGATTATCTACTGTAGACAACCCCTTTGTTTGGAAAGTCCCCAACAATAACTTGATCATAGAGAACGTCACTACTGGTGCCCCCACCAATCCTGAGGTTCCAGACTCCCCAGAGAGAACGGAGTGATCATTGTGCTTGCTCATGAGCACATTGATTTTCTTTGGGACTGCTGGAGATGGTACTCAGCAATCCCAGACAGACCTAATGAGAAGGAAGGAGGTGGCAGCTTGGACTTGTGACCATTACTCCTCTCGCTTCAGGGACCCCATTCTTATGATCATGGGGGTCCCACTGATGGAAAGGTGATAAGTTCTTATGGTGGGACAACCCCTTTAATGCAGAATTTACTAACAAAGTCATTGAAAATGGACTAAACCAAACAAACCCATTTAAACACCTGCAACATACACTAACCCCTTTAAGAAGTCTGGCCAGATGCTTATATAACAAATGAAAACATTGTATGTGCAGGTGCATTATGAGGACATGTGCTGAGTTAATTGCCAGCGTTCAGACTGGGACAGAGCTTCCTCCTCTCTACGGTGGCCAATCTCTCTTTCTGCTCAGGAGTCAGGGTGGCTGGGATTACTCATCACATCGCTGATCCTTCCTCTATCATGTTTCCTTTCTGGTCTAGCCCCTCATCTCCCCTGGGGTTGATGTCATTCATATCTTTGTAGTCAGCTTTTATCTGCCTCAGTTCTCCTTGTAAGGTGGAAGTGATAGCCAAAAACCACCCTGGCTTACTGTAAAACATTTAATCCAGCGGACCTGAACCCCTGATTATTAAAATGACCCACCTGTGTAGGTTACAGAAACAACATCAATACATATAATGTGATAATTTGGAATGTATTAACCCCTTTCAGCCAGAAAAATTTAAGCAATGACTCTATAAAGTTCAATTCACTCTTAAAGAGATTGAAAACTAAAATCCAGATACACTATTAGGGAATTCTGATGTCAATGGGAGCAGCACTGCAGTGACTGAGCTACACAGAACATCTGATTAGCGGGTGGTAAACGTTGCCGAACCCTCCCCTATCAGGTAGTGATGGCCTATCCTGAGGATAGGTCATCACTTTAAAATAGCTGGACAATACTTTTTAAACAATGGCTACCAACCTATTTTTGTACCAGAGACCAGTTTAAAGCAAACTAATTTTCCCGTGGACAATGGGGTGGGGGGGTGGTGGGGGCAAAATAACTCACATAACAAAACACAGTAATTAATAATCCCATTTAGGCCCCCACTCAGTGACTTAGAGGTGAAGTCTCCTCTGACTGGAGTCATTCTTTTTCCTTTTTTCTCGGTCCTGCACAGATCACCATGATGACGTCTCTTAGCCACAACTTCTTTCTGCATAAGAACGCACCTATTTTGTATTAATGCCTCCTTTTATGCCCCTTAGAAATCATCTTAGTTTAGGTCCCAGTAGATATAAAGCCCCCCTAGTAGTGCCTATGTACATATAATCCTCCCAGTAGTGCCCATTTCACATATAATGCTAACCAGTGGTGCCCTCTTCAAATATAGTGCCCCCTAGTAGTACCCTCTTTACATAAAGTGCCCCCAGTAGTGGCTTCTTTGCATATAATGCCCCTCAGTAGTGACTTCTTTACATATAATGTCCCCCAATAGTGCCCTCTTCACATATAATGCCAACCAGTGGTGCCCTCTTCATATATAGTGCCCCACAGTAGTGCCCTCTTTACACAAAGTGCCCCACAGTAGTGTCCCCTTTACATAAAGTGCCCCCCCAGTTGTGGCCTCTTTACTGTGGCTTCCCCCCAGTAAATAATGCACAAATGCCACCTCCTTAGTGCCCCCAGTACTGGTCTCTATAAATAGAGCACACCCTCACTAGTGCCTCTTTACTTATATTGCCCCCCCAGCATATAATGCACCAACCCCTTCTCCCTAGTGCCTACTCACCTCCCTCCGGCAGTCTGTGATTCAGGCCTCTTCCAGCTTGCTGCCCCAGCTCCCTGCATTATGGTACAGGCAGTCACTAACATCATTGCAACCTCCTGCGCCTTGTCTCTGGTGGCATGATTATGTCATCACACCACCTGTGCCCCGCTGCAGGAGGTTGAATGATGTCATAGCGACCATTCTGCACCTTAGCACTGCCTCATAGGCCTCAAGTCTAGCAGCCTTCCACCTATGAGGCTAAATGGCAGGGCCTAGGAGCCAATAGTTCCTGTCCCTGCCATTCAACTCCGATGCTCCACATGGACCAGTGCCAAATAATCCACGTCCCGGTACTGGTCCACGGCAATGACCGCTGCTTTAAAAGGGTTCCCCAATTTGGACAATCCTTACTTCTTGGAAGGAATCTTTGACAGCAATATGATCACAAAGCGTCCCCCTTCTGGGATCACCTCTGATCAGTTGCAATCTCTTTGAAACCTGGCGGTAAGTGTTTTCTTTCCCTACACCACAGGGGAAGATAACCATTACACAATGCCTATTCAGATCAATGGGTGTGTAAAGTGGGACAGGACAGAGCCTCCAGAGCAAGGGACATAATTGCAAAAAAATATATAAAGAAATTCACTAATATGAATTATGAAAAGGGGTTTTCTAACCCAGACCACTCCTATCATAGATTGAGAAATGCAACCTATGCTGTCATTGGTTGTTAGGCAGTTAATATAAACCCAAGCCATCTGTATTTTCGAAATCATACAACCCCTCTAAAAGATCTACTTCTTTTCCAGAAACAGCACGTCTCTTGGTTGTGTTGGGTATTGCAGCTCATCCCCAATAAAAGGGTTGTCCTGCCTAGGAGCGGACATCCTCAGTGGTCCTAAACTGTGCCCCATTTTAAAAAAAATGCATGCCCGCTATGCCAACACTGCTCCCATACTTACCAAAAGTGTAATTGATAAATTTGGGACATATAAGCCCCCACTAACCAACACCCACAAATCCAGTGGGATCACTACTTATCAGTGGATTACATAAATCCCACCCATGTTCAGCCTACGAATTTGTCAGGATTCTAGAAAATTCCCTGCAATCTCTGGACTGTTGACAACTATGTACTGCGCCGTACCCGGATTTTTCCGATCCCTGCAGGACCGGGAAGTGGCTTGTTTCCTTGACCACTGTGGCCAATCACATGCCTCACTAGTGACATCTGCTTCAACACTACGTCACTGCAAGCTATGTGCAATTGGGGCAGCGGTGCATGCATAGTGGAAATTGTTTTTTAATAGGTTATAGGTTAGGTCCATTGGGTTATCAGTTCCCAGCCAGGAGAACCCCTTTCAATCAATAATTCTGATCTGCAATACCAGACACAGGCCAAGCCATAGATGGGAATGCTGCTGTTTCTGGAACAAAACAGACCTCCCTGAAGGTCCTGGGCTCCAGAAGAGTAGAAATCTGGTTGTAATCACAAAAAAAAACTCCAGTTCCTCTATTGGCTTTAAATGCTTACTAGGGCATTTATAAATGGGGTTTCATAAAATAGACAGTCCATGTAAGAAAAATGAAGAAACGCTTCCACATAAGTATGGGTTACATGATTTTTAAGCCAACGTGTTCATGTGTTGATCACGTGTCTGATTTCATCCACCATAGCCGTAAAATTAGTATTTCAGTGGTGGTGTAATTTGTTTATCGACAGGACCCAGATTCTCGCAGCTTCTTAAATCTGTCTGGCATTTTTCAGTAACCGCGAGAGTCTAAGAAATGACTTGTTCTGTAGATGCTACAACGTATCTTTGGCCATGTCGTTAAGTGATTGTGACAGCTAAGGAAGGAAAGTTTGAGCAAGAACATGCTCCATGATTTTCTTCATTTACTGGTGGTGACCCACACTGGAAGGGAGCCCAAAAATTCCAAGATCGTCCCATAGGACGTGCTTCCCTCAGCTGCAGATAGGATGTAAATCACAACTTCTAGACACTTGTCTGTAGACAGGAAAACAAAAGGAACTCAGAAGAGGCAACAGGTGCGGTGACAGCTGTCCACAAACATGTGAGGTGGAAACTGAACTCCTTCAACGACAACTTGCACATTTGTGTCATGGATATTATGACATGTGCTGGAGCTCATGTCTGTAATCCATCTCAGCTTATTCACTTCATACAGAGAAACATTATCTAATAGAATAACCAAACATGACATGTACCGATTAAAGATTTATTAACGTGAGGGTTAAGGAAGAGTCTACGGATTATGGAGAGCGATGGTGTTATGTCCGATCTCCTCAATTAGATGTCATCTTAGATCTGCAACCTAGTGAAGTCAAGGTTTTTCATGTGTAAGGGAAAGAAAATTATTAATATATTCATATTTAAGGGAGTATCCAATGGTTAATGTAACAAAAAAAATAATAATCAAACATTATATAGTACACGACAATCTCTTTCAAACAAAGCTAGAACCAGTCCTGAATCTCACATGGATCCAGAGGGCTACACATTCATTGTTCTGCTAGATGTATATCAAGCTCGAGGCTCAAGGGGAGTGTCTTTTCTGCTGCAGCTCAGGGGGCGTGTACATGTTCTCCCTATCACAGCTCAGGGGGCGTGTCTTCTCTGCTGCAGCTCAGGAGGTGTGTCTCCGTTCTCCCTATCACAGCTCAGGAGGTAGTTGAACGATGAAACTGAGCATGTGCGGCCTTCTCAGTGAGCAGGTCAAAGAAATAAGAAAAAAATAAACAGCAGGTGGTGTTATACAGATACGTTTTATTGAATAACTCACTGGCTACGCAATTTTTTTTATTCCATGCAATTGCAAAAGTATTCTGAAAACTGTAGAATGTTTGTCATGGGGTAACCACTTTAATATTGGAAAAATAAGTAGTTTAAATGTGGCTGGAGAAGAACTGAAAATGCTGATAATTTGGGCCATCCAGTCAGAGCAGTTATAGAGAAGTTGGATTAGGGACTATATGGGACTGTAATACCTAAAGCCCTTCCAAGGCACTTTTCTCAAAAGGAAGAAATTATTTTAAAAAAATGCATTGTACTCAAGTAGCAACACATTTTAGCCATTTGGGACATCTTCATCAGACTTACAGAAGACCTGTCAGCAGGATCAACTAAATTAAACCAGACATACTGCCTGATAGGGTCGATCCTGCTGATTAAAATTAAGTCCAAATTGACGTTAATGAGATAGATTTTTTTCAAATATTGTGTTAACAATGTCTTCAGTGCCCCGTGGATGTGTCCTAACCAATCAGCTAATCCACTTTCCCTACATAGCCTTGTCCCCTTCCCTTGTTTGGTAGGGCCAGGCAGCACCTTCATTAAGCTCTTGCCTGGCCATGTAATCCAGTGCATGCGTCTTAGATTCTGTAATCATTTTAGCAGCAGGGAAACCTGAAAGAGGAGTAAGCACATGCTTCTTACTTTCACTTTGTAACACGCGCAGCTGTGATAAACTGATTTGTAACCACGAAACGCAAGGAAATTAGCATTTGTTGTGAATCAAAGTTTTCCTAAACTTCGGATCTACTTCAAATGCTTCGCTTTGCTCAACACTAGTCATAGTGAAAGGAGATAAGCAGCTTCCAGATATCTGGTATAGCGCTTATCTCCTGGTTAGGGCTCATGCACACGATCGTATGCCCTCCGAGACATACGGTCCGTGAGAGGGCCATATGTCCCAAAGCGGCATACATCGTGCGCACGGGAGCGCACAGCATCATAGGTTCTGTATTGTCTTTATAATTTTTTTAAATTTAAAAAATATATATATATTTTCATATATTTTTATTGTATTGTATTGTTGTTCTGCTTCTGATACCGAGAAGATGATATTTCTTCAAGAAGTAACTATAATAAGTATGGGTTGTCCCAAAAAGGGTCAAAGACAGCAGACAATTAAAACCATGTGACTATGTAGGTGACTTTATTGGCTTGACTGGATGTCCTTACGTCACTTCATTTTTGCATCCTGTTTTTCTTTGGCTTATTAGGAGTGCTGATAGTGACTACAATTTGATGAACTCCATACAAAATCAGTATATGGGCCCAAGGTGTAAAATAGCTCAGAGCCATTACCTTATGTGCCTCTAATAAATCCACCAGTGATTGTGAGCCATGATATTCACTGCTTACATGCAACCCAATAAAGAGTAGCCCCCTTCACACTGCCGGCAGGCTGTTCCAGAATAGAATGCCGGGAATCAGCCAAACAAAAACCAATGTGTGCAGCCGTATTTGTCCAGTTGTTTCTCTGCATATTTGCCGGATCGCGGCCGGATCACCACTGGACCCCATTATAGTTAATGGAGCTAGACAGCATTCCTGCAGCATCCGACAATGCTGGATCCGGCTGGCTGTTCCCGGCCAGAACAGACTGCCGGATCGGCAGACACAAGTTTGAAACAAGCCTAAGAAGCTTGTAATACTGGGCCTTTGTGTAGTTTCATTGGTTGTACATATGGTTCACCCCTTAGTTGTTTTGCTGCATTTATTCTTTTACAGGGCATTGTCATTCCTCCTAGAGCAGGGTTCCTCAACTCCGGTCCTCGGGACCCACCTACCAGTCGTGTTTTCAGGATCTCCTTAGTATTGAGCAGGTGATATAATTAGTGTCCATACATCAGGACTTACCACAGGTGTTCATTCGGTGGGATATTCTCAAATCATGACCGGTAGGTGGGTCCTGAGGACTGGAGTTGAGAAACCCTGACCTAGAGGCTCTGCTCTCTCTGCAACTGTCGCACCCTCTCCACTTTGATTGACAGATCCAAGCAGTGTAAACGTGATCACGCCTGGCTCTGTCAATCAGTGAAGACCGAGGCAGCTGTAGAGAGAGCAGAGCCTCTAGGTGTAATGGCAACGCCCCTGTTGCTCCTAGAGGCTCATTTGCATATATTAAAACGTTATTTTTCTCAGCAATGCGGGCACATATGAACATGGGACCAACACAGATGCCTTTAGCTGCCAAGTGCACATGTAACAGGTCAGCCAGTGTTATAGGTCCAAAACTGCTAACAGATGACCCTTTAATATGTTATTTGGGCATTCAAAAAATCAAATAGGCTTACAGTATTTAGGGTAGGGATCTCTGGCGAAATCTGGTTGCTTCCATGTTGTAGGCTCATGATGTACTGTCTTAAGTAGCCACGGTAATGATGTCTTGCATTTAAAAATCAGAGCATTGCAAAATCTTAGTGACTGGCCTTTATCATTAGTTTAAACATATTATACAGCATATAGTAATTATTTACTACTTGAATAACCAAATGATGATTTTCATTAACTTTTAAATTAAATGAGTTTTCCAGCAAGATAAATATATGTTAAACTCAGCCAAACATAGGGCAGGACCTTAAAAGGGTTTTCCTAGATTTTCCTCTGGATTGGTCATCAGTATCTGCAATGAGCAGGACACTGGTACGGTGGCCAAATATGCAGTGGGTCATGCTAGATGTATATAAGTCTATGAGTTGTTCGTGACGCCAATTGCAATGTGCGCAGGGTACTGTTTCAGGGCCCTTTAAGATGTTATAACTCACGTACCAGGTGAGGAATGCCAGAGTGGGGATAGTGTCTCTGTGTAATGTCAACGGTGTCTCCTACCTGGGTACGGCTGGACTCCTGGATCCTGGCTCAACTGCAATAAAATGAGTGCTGCTAGTAGGAGTAATGGAGGAACTTGGTAGCAGTAAATGAGATCCAGACTTGTGATGTAATTCAACTTGTCTTTACTTAATGCAGCATTAATCCTTACGAGTAACAGCAATAGTCTTGGGTCTCAGCAGGTTTTGGCAATATGTGGCAGGGATCAATATCTCTTCTGCTCCTTATCATATGCCTGGAGAATCTGGCAGGTATCTATCTTCTGCTCTGTCTATCTTCTGCTTGGTATGGGCCTGACTAGCTGAGGAGGAATTTGAGCTTCTCCTGGACTCTGGATAAGTACTCACAGGACTGCTCGCAGGGAATGGTTCTTCCTGGAGATCTATAGTTCTGGAGGTGCTGCTTGCTTGTCCACAGTCGAGGCTGAAGGGCTCGGACTGGGAAGAGTGATCTTTGGCCTCAGCCGAGGCACGATCCTGTCTTGGGATCCCTGTTTCTGGGAGCTCCTACTAACACAGCCTACCCCAAGCAAGGGTGGCTGGTACACTAACTAGAACTTCCTTCTCCTCCCCATGAGACAGGACATGGGACCAGCCCACTTCTGCTCACAGAGGGGTGGGCTAAAACTGGAATGAACTATTCCAGTATAGCAATACTAAACTGGCTAAGTTCCTGATCACACATTGCTGCCACCTGCTGGTGTACATGGAACTTACAGCATAATATATATGAAGCAGGCCTAGAAAATACATAAAATGACATTAATGACAATATAATTATATAGACGGACAATAAAATTACACTTAACATGTTGTAGCAGGGAAAAAGAGTTTGGTAACATAACTCCGGGGTGTTACATATCTGATCGAGGAGGTTCCGACACCCAGAACCCACGCCTATCAGCTGTTTTGAGAATGCAGCTGCCTTCTCGTAGCTTACCAAGCACAGTGCTGTACATTGTATAGAGGTTGTTCTTGGTATTGCATCTTCACTTGAATGGGACTGTGCTGCTCCTAGGCCACTTGATCGATGAACATGTCATCAATGGCCTAGGAAAAGCTGAAGGAAGTCTGCACCGCTCACAGGAGTGCTGCTGCCTTCTC
The DNA here is from genome assembly GCF_014858855.1 of Bufo gargarizans. Taxonomy (NCBI): domain Eukaryota; kingdom Metazoa; phylum Chordata; class Amphibia; order Anura; family Bufonidae; genus Bufo; species Bufo gargarizans. Next base: position 494,450,329 of record NC_058083.1, read on the forward strand.
AAAGAGCTGATCGGCGGGGATCCCGGGTGTCGAACCCCCATGATCAGATACTGATGACCTATCTCGGAAAACCCCTTTAACATAGTAATGGATACTTACCTCTGACCAATCCCCTGCGACTCCATTTCTGACCCTGGCCAGGTCTCACTGCTCTCCACTTCCTGTTGGCTTTTAACACAGTTAAAGCATGAAGATTCAATCACCGGCTGAGGCGGTTCATTTATTTGGGTGGTAGTTGACTGAGAGGCCATCTCCATCCATTTCCTGAGTGTTGAGAGACAACAGGAAGTGGTAAGCAATGGAATACCAGCCAACCTTGAAACTGGAGCAGTTGAGAATGTTAGAGGTGGGTACCCTTTTTATGTTAAGGTTACCATGTTTGACTTATTTTAGTATATTTTCATCAGGCTGGAAAACCCTATGAAGACGAAGCAGATTTTTGTATATAAGCATGGGCGTCCGCAGGGGGGGGCAAGTGCCCCCCCCCCCCCCCCCGGGCCCTGGAAATCTGTAAACTGAGTTCTGCCTCTGGCATATCCAGGGGGGGCAACGGGGAAATTGCCCCCCCCCCGAGCTGCTCAGAAGTGGGGGGACGGCGGCGGGGCACAGGGAGATGAACGCTTCCATTGTGGAAGCGTTCATCTCCATAGTCATCTGTATCGCCGTCCTCAGGACATCGATACAGATGACTGTGCTGAGGCAGGGAGAGGCGTGTCCCTTTCTCTTCCTCTGATAAGCTGCAGGCACTAGGCCGGCGCAGGCGGCGCGATGACGTCATCGCGCCGCCTGAGCCGTACAGCGCAGGACACAGGCCAGAAGAGGCCTGCATCGCATCGCTGCCAAGGAGGTAAGTATAAGTGTTTATTTTTTTTTGTGTACAATACTGGTGGCTACTGGCACATAATGGGGGTCTCTGGCTACTGGCACATAATGGGGGGGCTTTCATTACTGGCACCATGGGTACTATGAGGAAGGGGGGAGAGGAGTACTATGTGGTCATCTACGGGGGGCACTAAGAAGGGGTATTTTATACTTGCAAATTATGGGGGACACTGAGGGCATCTACTGGGGATTTTTATACTGGTACATTATGGGGGGCACTAGCAGGAAGGGGGGAGAGGAGCACTTTGGAGGCATTTACTGGGGGCACTATATAGGGGTATTTTATACTGGCACATTATGGGGGCACTATGGGGACATTAGCTCAACTGGGGGCATTACAAGGGGGTATTTTTTGCACTGTCACATTATAAGGAGAATTATTTCTACTGGGGGGCATTATGGTGGGCTTTATTACTCCCCCATGGTATGACCCCCTAGTAGCAGCACCAGCCTCTCCCTGCTCTGCTATCCCTCTGCCCCTTCTCCAAATCCTTATTATGAAATCTCTCATTAGGATAAAACACAACATCAGCTCCGCCGAGGCCCCGGCCAAAGTGTGGAAGTGGCGTCCGAGATCCCCAAGGGCCAAGCCAAGTAACTGTAAGTTTTCATGTGAAATATGTTTATGTTATACACATATAGCATACACTGTGCCACATAATATACAGTATACCGCTACACTGTGTAGTCTGTTCTATAAGCACCATTGTTTTGTGGCGGCGGACAGAAAATAATCTGGAAGTGCCCCTCCCGAGACCAGGCTCTGGATCCGCCACTGGACACAGCTCATGCGTTATTATACTTTGTGATAATGAATAAGCCCCTCCCCTTCATTACATTCTCAGAAACAAGCAGAGCATGGATGTCAATAAAATTATGCACATGGTGATGTTACACTAGTAGAATAATGCACACAATAATCTCACAGCACAGGGATAACATATTCAGTAAACTTACAGCTCTGGAAACGTGCAACAGAAGTCACAAAAGGGAAATAATGCACACAGTGATGTCATGATACAAGGATAGTGCACTCAGTATTGTCACAGTATAAATAATACAGACATTAATACAAGGATATTCCACTCCACACAATCATCCAAACTGTGATATTATGAGAGTGAGATGACTGTACATGAATAATATAACCAGTAGTAATGCACATAACAATGTCACATTAGATTAATTATGTACAAAGCAATATCACAGTACAGGGATAATAGAGTCAATAAACTTATAGCTCCAGAACCGTACAATGGAATGATGCACACAGTGACGTCATGATACAAGGAAAATGCACCCAGTAATGTCATAGTGCAAATATTGCAAACATAAGTACAAGGATAATTAACTCCACACAAGCATGCAAACCGTAATGTAAGTAGTTGTGAGATAATGCAGCCAATTATAATGCACATAACAATGTCACAGTAGTGGATTTATGCACATAGTAATATCACAGTACAGGGATAATAGATTCAGTAAACCTATATCTCCAGAACCGTGCAACCGTGGACATCACAGTAAATGGACTGATGCACACAGTGATGTCATGAATTCACTAATGTAATAGTATAAATATTACAAACATACCATAAGTACAAGGATAATCCACTCCAAACAAGCAAGCAAACTGTGAAGTCATAGCAGTTAGATAATGCACAGAGTGATATAACTGTGCATGAATAATGCACCCAGTAATAATGCAGATAATATCACAGTAGAGGAATAATGCACACAGTGATATCACAGAAAATAATAATACAATTTTTTTTTTCACAATGCTAGGATAATAAACAAGGGGACATCACATTACAGGAATAATGTTGTTCTCTCATTTTCCTGAAACCCGACATTTACACCGGAAATCTGCTGGATCACCGCGGGACATCATTGTAGTCAATGACGATACGGCGATGAAGTAGAGGATCCTGCAATGTCGGATCCAGCGAGATCCTGTGCCTGATCTCAGAACGTAGATGTGAACGAAGCCTAACCCAGTAATATGTGGCATGCTTGCAAAATTGTAGAAATGACACTACCGGAACCATCTATAAAAAAGTTTGTTTTCTTAATCCGGGAACCAATTTTCCATCTAAACATTGGTCTGAGGATCTCAAAATTATTTGCCATTTAAAAAAAAAAAATTGTTGTTTTCTTTGCAGCTACTTCCCTCGAAATTCATTCGGTGTGAATGGCAGATTCCTTAGTCGTGTCAAGTTTCACATCTCCATAGAAACAAACTGGGAGGCAGTTTCATTAATCATTTAGAGCAGAAGAAGCCTAGGTCAGTCTGATTGCAGAATATAGAGTATCATCCTAGCGCCACATGGGACTCAGTTGATTTGAATTAAAAAAGATTAAGCTGCCCCTACGACGCCCAGAATCATCAGTTTAGGTTCTCAAATAACAGTGGTCTCTGGAGCCACATGGATTAGGAGACTGAAGCTATGCATTTATTTTTCAGTACTCAGTGAAACTCTATACAAGTGCAGGTGTCTAAGGGGAAAAAAGGACAAAGATTGCATATAGCTGTTCTATACTTGTTGCTGTTCTTTTGAAACTTGAAACAATAACTCAGTTTTATTTTGAAAGTGACAGTCCACTCGCATTTTATTCCTTCGGTAAATGATACATTTTTTGCCGGCTTTGCTCAAGAGACAACACATTAGGTTGGTGGATATTCAAAGAGTATTACAGTCAGGTCCATAAATATTGGGACATGACACAATTCTAACATTTTTGGCCCTGTACACCACCACAATGGATTTGAAATGAAACGAACAAGATGTTCTTTAACTGCAGACTGTCAGCTTTAATTTGAGGGTATTTACATCCAAATCAGGTAAACGGTGTAGGAATTACAACAGTTTGCATATGTGCCTCCCACTTGTTAAGGAACCAAAAGTAATGGGACATTTTATAATGTTTTGGCACAGATGCCCGAGCAGAGCCATGGTTAGGCTTTCCTTCACCTGGGGCAAATGTTCAGTTCCCTGCCCTCACCATGTGTCTAAACCCTATACCCTGGCTTGTTGCATACCCCTTGAAAACCAGCACCCTGACCATGTGCCCCCACATCCCCGGCTCTCTCCGTAACTCCCATAGAAATAAACGGTTGTAATGGATCTCCTGGCACCCCGACTGAGTACCTCCGTTGATGGATGCTCCTAGTGCTTCCCGAGGGCTCCAAGCACTCCACTTGACACCGTAAGCACTGCAGACCCCACGAACTGCCGCAGCTTGGTTGGGGTCTTGCCGTCTCCTCTTACTTCAGAGAGTGATGCAGGAACAAGCTCTTAAAAGAGCTCGGTTATTATAGCCAGGGGAGTATACAGCGTATAGCATTCCCCAGTGTAGATACAGCCTTTCCCCCCACACATGAGGCGAGGCTCTATGTTGAGGGTAAAACAGAACTATTTACTAGGGCTACATTTCAGTCTTTTATGCAGGTCTTCCAGCAAGGGACACTCCCCCTGGGGACCTTGTGGAAGACTGCGACACTTTATACATTAGCCAATCACATGCATTTACAGTATTGAAACCTTCCCATCAATTGTACACAACCCCCCCCCCCTGTCAACAAAATACAATGGGCATTGTCTGTGACGCAAACAACAAAACACAATAGGCTCTGCCTGTGATACAATTACCAAATATAATGGGCTAACTTAATCACTCACAGGCAGAAAACACACATTTTTCCCCAAACACAGAAAACCCTTCAAAACCCCACACATCCACATGGATAGTTCTGATCTGGGTGAACAACATATCCAAAAATCACCCAGATCCGAGCAGGGGGTTCCCAAATTCCATTGAAGTCACATTTGGCCGACCGCAAGGATGGCTTTCCTGCCCAAAACAGTTCCACAGATTTAGGCTGTGCGGCCGGTCTATCTTCTTCAAAGTTAATATATGGGCCATAATCCTGGGGCAAGAGGCTGGCAAACAGGCCCCTCCAAAACCCAGTGGCGAGGTTAGTTTCGTCACAAAGGTCATTTCAGTGGGCCTGCAGGGGGTGCAGAAGCCCCCGTTCTTGTGATCGGTGGCGGTCCCAGTGGTAGGACCCCCACCGATCTGATAGTTATCCCCTATACTGTAGATAGGGGGTAACTTTTACCAATTTAAACTTGGCTTCAATGAGTTTCATTTCAGTTTTTAATTACATTTATTGGTTGTAGTTTATGTTCTCGCCAGTGGGAAAAAAAGTTCCTAGAAACTTTCGAAGACACCTTTCTTTAAAAGATATTCTTAACAAAAATACCAAAATATATTTAAGGCTGTATTACACCTGCCGCTAACGAGCATTCATATGATCTAGCAGTAGCGTTGCAATGATCTGGCAGTGCAAACGTTCGTTCATCGAGCAGTTTTGATTTTTAAGAAGGCAACCCACTAAGATTAGCATGGAGACATGTAACAGCCGCTGTCTCCTCCGCTAGTTAGCAAGCGATTGCATAAAATAGCAAGATAGCATAAAATCTAATTTGATACAAGTTAGCGAGAACAATTTAGAGTCAGTTTGGGTTACCTTGCAGCTTGATAATCATAAGGTAACTCGTGTAGGTGTGATATATAGACCACCTAGCCAAGTCAAAGAACTAGATGATATACTAGTTGAGGAAATAGCTAAAATGACATTGAAGGGGGACGTTATCATTATGGGAGACTTCAATCTTCCAGATGTAAACTGGAAAACCAAAACAGCTAGTTCTGCCAGGAGTACAGATATTCTAAATTCCCTACTGGGATTATCTCTACAGCAAGCCAACCCGGAAGGAGGCCATTTTAGACTTAGTATTCACAAATGGGAATTTGGTATCTGATATTACTGTAGAGGAAAGCTTGGGATCTAGTGATCACCAGTCAGTGTGGTTTACTATAAGTACAGTGACTGAGTCACACCACACAAAAACAAAAGTTTTAGATTTTAGAAAAACTGACTTTTCTAAAATTAGATTAGTGGTATACGAGTCCCTATCAGACTGGAACAGTTTCATTGGAGTCCAGGAGAAATGGGACTACTTAAAAGTGGCACTATTGAAGGCAACAGAAAATTGCATTAGGCTTGTCAGTAAAAGCAAAAAAAAGGAAGAGACCACTGTGGTACTCAGCAGAAGTGGCCAAAATCATTAAAAACAAAAAGATAGCATTTAGGAATTATAAAAAAAAAAAAAAAGAGGATGACAGACAAATTTATAAGATTAGGCAGAGAGAGGCCAACAAAGTTATAAGAGCTTCTAAAGCACAGGCAGTAGAGAAATTAGCTCAGTCAGGGAAAAAAGGCGATAAGGTATGCTTCAGATACACAAATGAAAAAAGGAAACTAAAACAAGGAATTACCAAATTAAAAATAGAAGAAGGAAGGTATATGGAAGAAGATAAAGAACTAGCTGACTGCCTCAATGAATACTTCTGTTCAGTTTTTACAAAGGAAAATGAAGGAGAAGGACCTCAGTTAGGAAAGAAGACTAATGAATCTTTTGATGCATGTGTCTTTACAGAGGAAGAGGTTCTAAGTCAACTGTCTAAAATTAACACAAATAAGTCACAGGGGCCTGATGGGATACACCCAAAGCTATTAAAAGAGCTCAGCGGTGAACTAGCAAAACCATTAACAGATTTATTTAACCAATCACTGGCAACAGGAGTCGTCCCAGAAGATTGGAAATTAGCAAATGTTGTGCCGATTCACAAGAAAGGTAGTAGGGAGGAATCGGGCAACTATAGGCCAGTAAGCCTGACATCAATAGTGGGGAAATTAATGGAAACCATACTTAACCCCTTAAGGACACAGCCCTATTTCACCTTAAGGACCAGGCCATTTTTTGCAAATCTGACCACTGTCACTTTAAGTGCTGATAACTTTAAAACGCTTTGACTTACCCAGGCCGTTCTGAGATTGTTTTTTCGTCGCATATTGTACTTCATGACACTGCTAAAATTGGGTCAAAAAAGTTAATTTTTTTGCATAAAAAAATACCATATTTACCAAAAATTTTGAAAAATTTGCAAATTTCAAAGTTTCAGTTTCTCTACTTCTGTAATACATAGTAATACCCCCAAAAATTGTGATGACTTTACATTCCCCATATGTCTACTTCATGTTTGTAGCATTTTGGGAATGATATTTTATTTTTTGGGGATGTTACAAGGCTTAGAAGTTTAGAAGCAAATTTTGAAATTTTCGGAAATCTTCAAAATCCCACTTTTTATGGACCAGTTCAGGTTTGAAGTCACTTTGTGAGGCTTACATAATAGAAACCACCCAAAAATGACCCCATTCTAGAAACTACACCCCTCAAGGTATTCAAAACAGTTTTTACAAACTTTGTTTGTTTTGGAAAATTTTCCAATATAATCAATTTTTTCCTGGAAAAAAACAAGGGTTAACTGCCAAACAAAACTCAAAATGGGTTACCCTGATTCTGTAGTTTGCAGAAACACCCCATATGTGGTCGTAAACTACTGTTTGGCCAAACGGGAGGACATAGAAGGAGGGGAACACCATATGGGTTTTGGAAGGCAGATTTGGCAGGACTGGTTTTGTTTATACCATGTCCCATTTGAAGCCCCCTGTTGCACCCCTAGAATAGAAATTTCAAAAAAGTGACTCCATCTAAGAAAGTACACCCCTCAAGGTATTCAAAACTGGGTTTACAAACTTTGTTAACCCTTTAGGTGTTCCACAAGAGTTATTGGCAGATGGAGAAACAATTTAGAAATTTCTATTTTTTGGAAAATTTTCCAATATAATCAATTTTTTCCAGGAGTAAAACAAGGGTTAACTGCCAAACAAAACTCAAAATGGGTTGCCCTGATTCTGTAGTTTGCAAAAACACCCCATATGTGGTCGTAAACTACTGTTTGGCCGAACGGGAGGACATAGAAGGAGGGGAACACCATATGGGTTTTGGAAGGCAGATTTGGCAGGACTAGTTTTGTTTATACCATGTCCCATTTGAAGCCCCCTGTTGCACCCCTAGAATAGAAATTTCAAAAAAGTGACTCCATCTAAGAAAGTACACCCCTCAAGGTATTCAAAACTGGGTTTACAAACTTTGTTAACCCTTTAGGTGTTCCACAAGAGTTATTGGCAGATGGAGAAACAATTTAGAAATTTCTATTTTTTGGAAAATTTTCCAATATAATCAATTTTTTCCAGGAGTAAAACAAGGGTTAACTGCCAAACAAAACTCAAAATGGGTTGCCCTGATTCTGTAGTTTGCAAAAACACCCCATATGTGGTCGTAAACTACTGTTTGGCCGAACGGGAGGACATAGAAGGAGGGGAACACCATATGGGTTTTGGAAGGCAGATTTTGCAGGACTGGTTTTGTTTATACCATGTCCAATTTGAAGCCCCCTGTTGTACCCCTAGAATAAAAATTTCAAAAAAGTGACTCCATCTAAGAAAGTACACCCCTCAAGGTATTCAAAACTGGGTTTACAAACTTTGTTAACCCTTTAGGTGTTCCACAAGAGTTAATGGCAGATGGAGAAACAATTTAGAAATTTCTATTTTTTGGAAAATTTTCCATTTTAACCCATTTTTTCCAGCAATAAAGTAAGGGTTAACAGCCAAACAAAACTCAATATGGGTTGCCCTGATTCTGTAGTTTGCAAAAACACCCCATATGTGGTCGTAAACTACTGTTTGGCCAAACGGGAGCACGTAGAAAGAGGGGAACGCCATATGGGTTTTGGAAGGCAGATTTTGCAGGACTGGTTTTGTTTATACCATGTCCCATTTGAAGCCCCCTGTTGCACCCCTAGAATAGAAATTTCAAAAAAGTGACTCCATCTAAGAAAGTACACCCCTCAAGGTATTCAAAACTGGGTTTACAAACTTTGTTAACCCTTTAGGTGTTCCACAAGAGTTAATGGCAGATGGAGAAACAATTTAGAAATTTCTATTTTTTGGAAAATTTTCCATTTTAACCCTTACTTTATTACTGAAAAAAATGGGTTAACAGCCAAACAAAACTCAAAATGGGTTGCCCTGATTCTGTAGTTTGCAGAAACACCCCAAATGTGGTCGTAAACTACTATTTGGCTAAACGGCAGGACATAGAAGAAGGGGAACGCCATACGGTTTTTGGAAGGCAGATTTTGCTGGACTGGTTTATTTACACCATGTACCCTTTCAAGCCCCCTGATGCACCCCTAGAGTAGAAACTCCATAAAAGTGACCCCATCTAGGAAACTACGAGATAAGGTGGTTGTTGATTTGGTACTATTTTAGGGGTAAATATGATTTTTGGTTGCTCTATATTACACTTTTTTGAGGCAAGGTAACAAAAAAATTAAATTCTAAAATTTTTCTACATTTGCTATTTAGTTTTGTGGAACACCTAAAGGGTTAACAAAGTTTATAAAGTAACTTTTGAATACCTTGAGGGGTGTAGTTTCTTAGATGGGGTCACTTTTTTGGAGTTTCTAGTCTAGGCTACATCAGGGGGGGCTTCTAATGGGACATGGTGTCAAAAAAAAAAACTGTCCATCAAAATCTGCCTTCCAGAAACCATATGGAGTTCCCTTCGTTCTATGCCCTGCCGTGCGGCTATATAGCCATTTACGACCACATATGGGGTGTTTCTGCAAACTACAGAATCAGGGCCATAAATATTGAGGTTTTTTTGGCTGTTAACCCTTGCTTTATTACTGGAAAAAAAGGATTCAAATGGAAATTTTGCCCAAAAATGGGTGTTTTGGCACCGTTTTTATTTTATATTTTTAACACCGTTCATCCGAGGGGTTTGGTCAAATGTTATTTTTATAGCGACGACTTTTACGCACGTGACGATGCCCAATATGTATGGCTCTCAGACTTTGGAGACACTAAGCAGGCATCCTAAAACTGCGGCCCTCCAGATGTTGTAAAACTACAATTCCCACCATGCCCTGCTGATGGCTGTAGGTTGTCTGGGCATGCTGGGAGTTATAGTTTTACAACATCTGGAGGGCCGCAGTTTGAGGATGCCTGCACTAAAACTAATATTTTTTTGGGGAAAAAAAATTGTTTCTGTGTCTCCAAAGTCTGAGAGCCATAGTGTTTTATGTTCTCTAGGGGACTGTTGGAGATTATAAAAATTTAGTACTCCATGGAAGTGTGATACTCCCTGAAGCAATCGATAATGCAGAGGCCCGGATGATCGGGGCAAGTGTCACACTGAGTAGTGGTGTCCTTCCGTATCCCCCTCTTGTGACACACTCTGCATCTTTTTTGGGTTCGTCCCTTCTTTCCAGTATGGGGGACCACACCTGGAAAGTGTTGGCCAGGGACGATCCGGGCGCCTCCAGTTCCCGAGGTACTCCGGCCTGCTCTTTCCCGGTCCGAAAAGATCAGGTCTTTGAGGACTGCCTCATAGAATTGGAGGAATGTCCCTGTGCTGCCAGCGCTTCGGGATAGTACAAAAGAGTTGTACATGGCAACCTGCACCATGTAGACCGCAACTTTTTTGTACCATGCCCGGGTTTTGCGCATGGCATTATATGGCTTGAGGACTTGATCAGAGAGATCAACTCCTCCCATATACCGATTGTAGGCGACGATACAATCGGGCTTGAGGACCGTTGCCGTGGTACCTCGCACAGAGACTGGGGTGGTGCTGTTACCGTGGATTGTGGACAGCATAAGGACATCCCTCTTGTCCTTATACCTGACCAGCAACAGGTTTCCACTGGTAAGTGCACGGGTCTCACCCCTGGGGATAGGTACCTGGAGGGGGTGGGCAGGGAGGCCGCGTTGATTTTTCCGCACGGTCCCACAAGCGAACGTGGATCTGGCGGCAAGGGACCTGAACAAGGGAATGCTGGTATAAAAGTTGTCCACGTACAAGTGGTAACCCTTATCCAGCAGTGGGTACATAAGGTCCCACACGAGTTTCCCGGTAACACCCAGAGTGGGGGGACATTCTGGTGGTTGAATCCGGGAATCTCGCCCCTCGTACACACGAAATTTGTAAGTGTACCCTGAGGTACTCTCACAAATTTTGTATAGCTTCACGCCATACCTCGCCCGCTTTGTGTGAATGTATTGGCGGAAACTGAGTCTCCCCTTGAACGCAACGAGAGACTCATCAACCGCGACCTCCCTTCCAGGTACGTAGGCCTGCTGAAATGTGGCCCCAAAGTGATCGATGACCGGCCGTATCTTGTACAGCCGGTCATAGGCAGGATCACTTCGGGGGGGACATGCTGCATTATCGGAATAATGCAGACATTTCCGGATGGCCTCAAACCGGGAGCGTGTCATGGCCGTACTGTACAGTGGGGTCTGGTATAGGACGTCCCCACTCCAGTACAGCCTGACACTGGGTTTTTGCACTAGACCCATATGCAGCACGAGGCCCCAAAATGTCCTCATCTCGGCTGCACTGACCGGCGTCCAGCCACCGGGTCTAGCCAAAAATGAGCCCGGGTTTTGAGCGACGAACTGTTGGGCGTACAGATTCGTCTGCTCCACCATCAGATTCACCAGTGGGTTACTGAAAAAAAAAACTAAAAAAGTCTATTTCAGTAAACCCCACTGTGGGAATCTGGATTCCAGGATTGCCAGCGAAATCCGGAATCTCAGGCTCAAAGTCCACTGGGGGACACCAGCTAAGTTCATCGGCAGGGGGCTCCGGTGAACTTATTTGGTGGGCCGGGAAACCAGTACGAACCCCAGGGCGGCTCGTACTAGGGTGGGCCACAGGATCCCTAGCATGTGTGGCCCCTGGCTCCGCCTGGCGGCGTCTCCGCTGCCTTGGTGGCTCATCGTCATCCGATGATGATGAGGAGGATGCGGATGACAAAAGGAACGTGGGGTCATCCTCATCCTCACTGGGGCTCTCAGAGTCGGAGGCAATCTGGGCATATGCCTCCTCGGCCGAGAACACCCGGCGGGCCATGGGTGTGTGCGTGTGTATGTGCGTGCGTGTAAACCTTTATTCTATGTGCGTGTGTGTGGGGGCACGGGTGTTCACGTACTAAAAGTCCAGGCAAAAAAAATGGGCAAGTGTTAGAAAAAAAAAAAAAAAAAAGTTCAAACTTGCAGATCAGCGGTTCAACGCTGATCAGCGGTCGGTGGGGTGGTGGGGCGGTGGGGCGGGCGATGCGCTAACAGTGGACGGACGCTAAAAAGTGCCGGCCAGTCAGCGCACGCAGAAAAAAATAAGTGGTGGTGGGGGGGTCTGGTGGGGGGGGGGGGCTGGTGGTGAGGGGGGGGCTGGTGGTGGGGGGGATGCGGGGGGGCAAGTGGCAGGGGGGTCTGGGGTCTGGTAGCTGAAAAAAAAAAGTTTGGAATAAATGTGATTTATTTATTTTTTTTTTCTAACTTTTCCCTTCTATCCCTGCCTAAAGGTGCCTCTCCCTCACTGACCCTAACCTACCTGGGTGGCGATGGGTGCAGGAGGGTGATGGATGGCGATTAGGGGGACACAGGAGCTGGTGCTGGACGATGCTGCCGGGTGCTCGTGCAGAACAGGAAGAGGAGGGGAGAGAGGAGCGCAGGAAGTTTGAATCTCGCGCCTCTCTCCCCTGCACCAATCAGCACCCTGGACAGCGGCGTTCAGCACCAGGGCCAGCTCCGCCTCTGCAAATCCTCGGACTGCGATTGGTGGTGTAAAATTACGCCACCGATCGCAGTCTTTTTCCGGTTCATCGGGTCACAGGACACCCGAATGGACCGGAAACGCAGAAAACCGCAGGTCTGAATTGACCTGCGGTTTTCTGCGATCGTCGATGCGGGGGGGTCAAATGACCCACCCCTGCATTGTTACAGGATGCCGGCTGAATGATTTCAGCCGGCATCCCGTTCCGATTAACCCCCGCGGCGCCGGCATCGCTATTTAAAGCCATGACGTACCGGTACGTCATGTGTCCTTAAGGACTCGGGAAACATGCCGTACCGGTACGTCATGTGTCCTTAAGGGGTTAAGGAGAGGATTGTGGAACATCTAAAGTCCCATGGATTGAAAGATGAAAAACAGCATGGGTTTACTTCAGGGAGATCATGTCAAACTAATCTTATTGATTTTTTTGATTGGGTGACTAAAATAATAGATGGAGGAGGTGCAGTAGACATCGCTTATCTAGACTTTAGTAAGGCTTTCGATACTGTCCCACATAGAAGGCTTATCAATAAAGTGCAATCTTTGGGCTTGGACTCCCATATTGTTGAATGGATTAGGCAGTGGCTGAGGGACAGGCAACAGTGGGTTGTAGTCAATGGAGTATATTCAGACCAAGGTCTTGTTACCAGTGGGGTACCTCAGGGATCTGTTCTGGGACCCATATTGTTTAATATCTTTATCAGCGAAATTGCAGAAGGACTCAATGGTAAGGTGTGTCTTTTTGCTGATGACACAAAGATTTGTAACAGGGTTGATGTTCCTGGAGGGATACACCAAATGGAAAAGGACTTAGGAAAACTAGAGGAATGGTCAAAAATCTGGCAACTAAAAATTTATGTTGATAAGTGCAAGATAATGCACCTGGGACGTAAAAACCCAAGAGCAGAATATAAAATCAGTGATACAGTCCTAACCTCAGTATCTGAGGAAAGGGATTTAGGTGTCATTATTTCAGAAGACTTAAAGGTAGGCAGACAATGTCATAGAACAGCAGGAAATCCTAGCAGAATGCTTGGGTGTATAGGGAGAGGCATTACCAGTAGAAAGAGGGAGGTGCTCATGCCGCTCTACAGAGCACTAGTGAGACCTCATTTGGAGTATTGTGCTCAGTACTGGAGACCATATCTCCAGAAGGATATTGATACTTTGGAGAGAGTTCAGAGAAGAGCTACTAAACTAGTACATGGATTGCAGGATAAAACTTACCAGGAAAGACTAAAGGACCTTAACATGTATAGCTTGGAAGAAAGACGAGACAGAGGGGATATGATAGAAACTTTTAAATACATAAAGGGAATCAACAAGGTAAAAGAGGAGAGAATATTTAAAAGAAGAAAAACTGCTACAAGAGGACATCGTTTTAAATTAGAGGGGTAAAGGTTTAAAAGTAATATCAGGAAGTATTACTTTACTGAGAGAGTAGTGGATGCATGGAATAGCGTTCCTGCAGAAGTGGTAGCTGCAAATACAGTGAAGGAGTTTAAGCATGCATGGGATAGGCATAAGGCCATCCTTCATATAAGATAGGGCCAGGGGCTATCCATAGCATTTAGTATATTGGTCAGACTAGATGGGCCATATGGTTCTTATCTGCCGACACATTCTATGTTTCTATGATTAGTGGGAGGGAAGGTTTCCCTCCCGGCAAGCGCTTGCTCGGCCAGCCTGCGTAATATAGGCTTAAGACTGTGAGAACCAATGGGATAAATATTATCATTACAGATAGTCATTCAGTCTCCAAATAATATCTCCATACAATGGCTAGATAATAGTACCATACGGTACCCATATAATGCGTATTATATTTATTAATACAACCATACAATGCCTAAATATTGAAGGAGTAATGGTATGGTCCCTTGCAGTCTAGGACAGTGAATGTGTTAATAATTACATCCCTGGTGGTCTAGGCACTAAAGGGAATATTGTTAAAGCCCCTAGTGATCTAGGATAGAAAATAGGTCACTTGTTACTCGCCTCTGGCTCCTGTAGTGTTCTGCATAAGCCTATCTCATACTAATCACGTTCAGCTTCCTCCTCTTCTTCCCCATTAATAAGGACGCAATGAGGATTGGGAGGCTGTGAATCAAAAGTCACAGACCTTTGTATTGTTGGACAGAGAGCCTAGTGTAAGTCCGGGTTCGCATCACCGTTTAGCTTTCTTTTATTCTGATCCGTCAGGAGAGCAGAAACATTTTTTTCAAAATTGGATTAGTTATTTTGAGCTTCAGTTTTGATCAGTTTGTGTCACTTCCGTCAGAGGTCAGTTATTTATGACGGAAGAAAAATACTTTTTGCAGGACTTTTTCTCCTGATGGAAGTGACACAAACTGATACAAACTGATCATAACTGATGCTCAAAATAACAGATCCAATTTTTAAAAGCTAAACGGTAATGTGAACCCAGCCTTAAAGTCCCTTGGGCAAAGTTGATGATAAGATCCATGGTGGTCTAGGGAAGTGATGGAATTAATGGTAAAGTCCCTGGTGATCTAGGAAAGAGAATGGGTTGCATTTTACTAATTTCTGGCATGCTCAGGTTACCCTTCCTCCTCTGTACAGATCAGTGGAATGAACTTTCTGCCCGACTACTGGAGCTGACAGTGGAGCACAGTTTTTTTTTCTGCTTGACTCCCAGGTGGCTACTGACGTCCACTCCACAGGGTCCACCAAGGAATTGGAAGCACAAGGCAATTTCCCAGTGTGAGAGGGCTAAAACCTAACTAAGAATACTGAAACCTCTACTGTAAATTATAAGAGTATTAGTAGTCGACCAGGATTGCCATGAGTCTATATGAACATATAAGGCTGCAAGTCGAGCACATTTATAAAGGTCACGAAGGTGACCCCCATAATTAGTTCATTTTATTAGAGGTACATTGTTTCCTATATTGTAAACCTCAGCATCTCATATCAATCACTAGTATATGTCCTCACATTATGATCATTGGGGGTCCTGAGAATGAAAGGGCTGCAGCACTTAATCAGCATTTCAGCCTTTTCATTATTTTCCCCTACACAGCGGCACACAGGCCCCCCAGTTGTACTGGAAACTGCAGCCACCTCATTCACTTGAATGAGAAAGCATAGTACGGCAATACATCAGGGATGGGTACAGGAAAAGGAATGTTCCCACAAAGTCATCGGTAACAGACTACTTCTACAGGAAGAGCTAATTTATGTCTATTTAACACCACTTACCTCTGTATAATTGTCAGGTTCTGACATCAGAATGTCAATATTAACGAGGACCTTTCACCGCTCCTGACATGCCTGTTTTAATAGCTTCATGCATTCCCCATGTAATAACAATTCAGGAACATCTATTCTTATGTCTCTATGTTGTGCCATTCCTTTATTATTTCAACTAGAAGTTATTAAGGAATTACTAGCAGTCTGCAGTAAGGGTACAGAGGGGAGGTAACCAGTTGGGGGTGTGTACCTGCACAATTGCAGCACTGATTGGATAGAGTGAGTCTGTGCAGGTACACCCCCCCAACTGGTTACCTCCCCTCTGTACCCTTACTGCAGACTGCTAGTAATTCCTTCATAACTTCTAGTTGAAATAAAAAAGGAATGGCACAACATAGAGACATAAGATGCTCCTGAATTGTTATTACATGGAGAATGCATGAAGCTATTAAAACAGGCATGTCAGGAGTGGGAAAAGTTCCTCTTTAAGTATGATTTACAGACAGGTCAACAAAGCTCCAGAAATTGAACATTATTTGCACTTGGGCACAGTTATTATCCAAAGATCATGTTTTGTTGCCATCAATGTGTGTTTGGTAAGGCATCCTCATGAACCCCACTGATCAGCAGAACAAAGGGGAAGCTGATATCGTGCAAACTGTGAGGAATCGGTAGAGAAAGTGTAACGGAGAATTTCATCAACTTTATTTCCTAAAACCATAATTCTTCATTTAAATCTATTTATTATGTTCATGCTACATCAAGCTCCAATTTTTTTTTTAAAGAGAATGGTCAAAGACCCAGGAAGTGTCAGGAGACCAAACTAGATGACCAGCGATGTATTATAACATGGGGGAGAAATAGAGCTCATTAAAGCATGAAGGGGCAGCATCTCAAAGCACTCTGCATCTTTGTCTTTCATCAGCTTTACTTGGCTTTTCCAGCATGTGGAGTACAAATCCCATATACTTTAGATAGATCATACCCCGCACGCTAAAAAGGTAGAGCAGAGCCGATGAAAGACAAAGGTGCAGAGTGCTCTGAGAAATGCTGCTGCACCTTCGTGATTTCAGTAAACACTTTAAAGTAGAAGGGAAAAATTAGGTCACCATGCCAGGGGATTTCTCAGGTAAGGGATATGATAACTGAGGTGATATGGCTGCCCAGTTTCTGCATTAGAGTTTGTTGCAACCATCTCCTGTTTTCTACCAGGGGCATATGGTAACGGGAAGCAAGTAGTGCTAAACGACTCCAATGTCCAAGGTATCCAGTATATGTTATGTTGGCAAGGATACTTCATAGAGGTTTAAAGTACCAAGGAAGGTCAGTAGGTCTTTAGGACGTCTTATTATCAGGGGGTTTACTTGCTGTAGTGATGATAAACTAAAAAGGAAAGTCCCATCTGTAGATAATAATGCTCTCATAGAGAATATTGATCAAAGGTCTTAGGATTCCTTCTTGGCCAGTGTCCCTTGAGACAAATTTTGTAGTTGAGTTGAAACATGTGAGGCCTCGTGTATTATGGAGCATGTTAGACTACAATGGCATTCATGAATGGAGAATTGGGTGGTCTGCCCATTGTGGCATCATCTCCTGAATTTTGTTAATTTTTTGGTAATTTCCGTATAGACTTATACTGAGAGTCCATCGACCCTAAAGGCCCCTTTACACTGATAGATTTAGCAGGCGATTGTGGGAAGCGCTTGCTTTTGTCAGTGAAGGAGACAGCTGCATTTACAAGCAGCGATCAGCTCCACAGTATGGGGAGGAGCGATCGCTAATGCCATCACTCATACCCATACAGAATCATTATTTGTCGGCAGCAGAGTGTGTTTAGACAGCATGATCTTCTGCAGGCAAATGGCTATTCAATAAATACAGGTGGCTCCTTCCCCTCTACGCGCGTGTTGCGTGTCTGCTTCGTCAGGAGGAGAGTCTCTCCTCTAATCCTGATGAAGCAGACATGCGAAACGCGTTCAGAGGGGAAGGAGCCACCTGTATCTCTTCCATTCTTTAGAGGTAATGTCAGTTTAGGCTCTCATTATATGGCGTGTTTCATCCTGCTCTTGTATGTTATTTACATTATAGGCCATTGTCCAGTCTTTTTCATTATACCTAGTGTCTATATATAATAGGGGGATGCATCCAACACCCTGGTATTTAATTAATGTACACTTGCGCCTTCAGATTAGCGTCAGCGGTCATTGGTTTATTTATTATATAGATTTGGCAGGATCTAAATATATCGAGCCCACTGCCAGTTTATGTATACTGGTAGAGATTAGGTGGCACCTTACTATTGTCTCCCTACTGTATGTATTTGATGTATTTTATGACTATTTAAATAAAGTAATATTTTTAAAGGGATATGATGTTACTCATTTGTTTCTTGGTCATGTATTGATATTTTGAGTACTCCCATGTTGTTTATGCTATATTTGCAAGTGGATCACCATATTTTATTGTGAGAAGCTTCTGGAAGGATATCCAAAACGTGTGACCCGTCATACAGTTTAAAGGTAATGGTACCAAATATTAATGAAATGTATGTCAACTTTTGACTTTGCAGAAAGTAATAAAAATTCCTTAGAACATTCTCTCTCTCATTATTCTGGCATTTGGCAAATAATACTAATTATGGTAATCCTAACTGACCAAAAACATGAAAGGTTTATTCTGATTTCATGTCAGATATTGAGAAAAACATGCATATGTGTCTTTTTATATAGTGTATGTAAACTTCTGGTTTCAACTGTATATATATATATATATATAGAGAGAGAGAGAGAGAGAGAGAGAAAGTTGAGCTTATGTGGACCATAATTGCCCAATACAACTGATTATTTACAAATTTTTCCTCAAAATTCTTACCTGTTAAAACATATACAAATAATTCCACCAAAAAAAATCTGTTTCTCTTATTTCAAGGCCCTTTGTGCAGAATTTATTATAAAAGGGATTGACATATAAGAACATTTAGCAAAATTTAGTGGTGCAGTCGGGGACCCAGGAAAATGCTGTTGGGTTGTTTGGATGTACTCGCTGTTTTATCTTCACTTCTGTTACAACTGATAGAAATTCCTGCACAATGTATAAGCTTATTTTGTCGGCTGCTTATTCCTCCCCAATGTAATTATATCATAAAACCAAGAAAATGTAATAAGATTCCAGTTCTCTGTTCATTAACTGAAGAATGTAATCCATGTATTGATATACTACATAACTTACTTTGGAGTCAGCCATGTAATGTATTGTATCTCTAGGCAACATCTAGAAGAACATTGCTGAAATAGAATATATGTGTATGACATTACCCAATGTAATAACATTTGCATATATTGCCCGCTGCCCTGAGTCCTGAGTAAATTTTTTGACATTGCCTCTAGACATACAGTATGATTCCAGTCGCCCTATTCAATGTCAACATCAGAAATACCAGGGCCTCTGAACTCTCTATTATGTCCATCAACTTCCATGTTGTACCCCTCTGGGTATTATACTTCTTCTCGAGCTCAGTGACCCACCGGTTTTGAAATAATTAAAAATAATATGATATTTAACCACCTCCGGACCGCCTAACGCAGATGTGCGGTCCGGAGGTGGCAGCCCTGCGCAGAGTCACGCATATATGCGTCATCTCGTGAGGGCCGGGATTTCCTGTGAACGCGCGCACACAGGCGCGCGCGCTCACAGGAACGGAAGGTAAGCGAGTGGATCTCCAGCCTGCCAGCGGCGATCGCTCGCTGGCAGGCTGGAGATCAGATTTTTTTAACCCCTAACAGGTATATTAGACGCTGTTTTGATAACAGCGTCTAATATACCTGCTACCTGGTACTCTGGTGGTCCCTTTTGTTAGGATCGACCACCAGAGGACACAGGCAGCTCAGTAAAGTCGCACCAAACACCACACTACACTACACCCCCCCCCCCGTCACTTATTAACCCCTTATGAACCCATGATCACCCCATATAAACTCCCTGATCACCCCCCCTGTCATTGATCACCCCCCCCTGTCACTGATCACCCCCCTGTCATTGATCACCCCCCTGTCAGGCTCCGTTCAGACGTCCGTATGATTTTTACGGATCCACGGATACATGGATCGGATCCGCAAAACACATGCGGACGTCTGAATGGAGCCTTACAGGGGGGTGATCAATGACAAGGGGGTGATCACCCATATACACTCCCTGATCACCCCCTGTCATTGATCACCCCCTGTAAGGCTCCATTCAGACGTCCGCATGATTTTTACGGATCCATGGATACATGGATCGGATCCGCAAAACACATGCGGACGTCTGAATGGAGCCTTACAGGGGGGTGATCAATGACAGAGGGGTGATCACCCATATACACTCCCTGATCACCCCCTGTCATTGATCACCCCCTGTAAGGCTACATTCAGACGTCCGCATGATTTTTACGGATCCATGGATACATGGATCAGATCCGCAAAACACGCGGACGTCTGAATGGAGCCTTACAGGGGGGTGATCAATGACAGGGGGTGATCAGCCCCCTGTCATTGATCACCCCCCCTGTAAGGCTCCATTCAGACGTCCGTATGATTTTTACGGATCCATGGATACATGGATCGGATCCGCAAAACACATGCGGGCGTCTGAATGGAGCCTTACAGGGGGGTGATCAATGACAGAGGGGTGATCACCCATATACACTCCCTGATCACCCCCTGTCATTGATCACCCCCCTGTCATTGATCACCCCCCTGTAAGGCTCCATTCAGACGTCCGCATGTGTTTTGCGGATCCGATCCATGTATCCATGGATCCGTAAAAATCATACGGACGTCTGAATGGAGCCTTACAGGGGGGGGTGATCAATGACAGGGGGCTGATCACCCCCTGTCATTGATCACCCCCCTGTAAGGCTCCATTCAGACGTCCGCATGTGTTTTGCGGATCCGATCCATGTATCCATGGATCCGTAAAAATCATACGGACGTCTGAATGGAGCCTTACAGGGGGGTGATCAATGACAGGGGGGTGATCACCCATATACACTCCCTGATCACCCACTGTCATTGATCACCCCCCTGTCATTGATCACCCCCCTGTAAGGCTCCATTCAGACGTCCGCATGTGTTTTGCGGATCCGATCCATGTATCCATGGATCCGTAAAAATCATACGGACGTCTGAATGGAGCCTTACAGGGGGGTGATCAATGACAGGGGGGTGATCAGGGAGTCTATATGGGTGATCACCCCCCTGTCATTAATCACCCCCCTGTCATTGATCACCCCCCTGTCATTGATCACCCCCCTGTAAGGCTCCATTCAGACATTTTTTTGGCCCAAGTTAGCGGAAATATATCATTTTTTTTTGTTTGTTTTTTCTTACAAAGTCTCATATTCCACTAACTTGTGTCAAAAAATAAAATCTCACATGAACTCACCATACCCCTCACGGAATCCAAATGCATTTTTAGACATTTATATTCCAGACTTCTTCTCACGCTTTAGGGCCCCTAAAAAGCCAGGGCAGTATAAATACCCCACATGTTACCCCATTTCGGAAAGAAGACACCCCAAGGTATTCCGTGAGCGGCATATTGAGTCCATGAAAGATTGAAATTTTTGTCCTAAGTTAGCGGAAAGTGAGACTTTGTGAGAAAATAAATAAATAAAAATCAATTTCCGCTAACTTATGCAAAAAAAAAAAAATTCTATGAACTCGCCAGGCCCCTCATTGAATGTCGTGGGGTGTCTTCTTTCCAAAGTGGGGTCACATGTGGGGTATTTATACTGCCCTGGCTTTTTAGGGGCCCGAAAGTGTGAGAAGAAGTCTGGGATCCAAATGTCTAAAAATGCCCTCCTAAAAGGAATTTGGGCAACTTTGCGCATCTAGGCTGCAAAAAAGTGTCACACATCTGGTATCGCCGTACTCAGGAGAAGTTGGGCAATGTGTTTTGGGGTGTCATTTTACATATACCCATGCTGGGTGAGAAAAATATCTTGGTCAAATGCCAACTTTGTATAAAAAAATGGGAAAAGTTGTCTTTTGCCAAGATATTTCTCTCACCCAGCATGGTTATATGTAAAATGACACCCAAAAACACATTCCCCAACTTCTCCTGAGTACGGCGATACCAGATGTGTGACACTTTTTTGCAGCCAAGGTGGGCAAAGGGGCACATATTCCAAAGTGCACCTTTCGGATTTCACCGGTCATTTTTTACAGATTTTGATTGCAAGGTACTTCTCACACATTTGGGCCCCTAAATTGCCAGGGCAGTATAACTACGCCACAAGTGACCCCATTTTGGAAAGAAGACACCCCAAGGTATTCCGTGAGGGGCACGGCAAGTTCCTAGAAGTTTTTATTTTTTGTCACAAGTTAGCGGAAAATTATGATTTTTCATTTTTTTTCTTTTTTCCTTACAAAGTCTCATATTCCACTAACTTGCGACAAAAAATAAAAAATTCTAGGAACTCGCCATGCCCCTCACGGAATACCTTGGGGTGTCTTCTTTCCAAAATGGGGTCACTTGTGGCGTAGTTATACTGCCCTGGCAATTTAGGGGCCCAAATGTGTGAGAAGAACTTTGCAATCAAAATGTGTAAAAAATGGCCTGCGAAATCCGAAAGGTGCACTTTGGAATATGTGCCCCTTTGCCCACCTTGGCTGCAAAAAAGTGTCACACATCTGGTATCGCCGTACTCAGGAGAAGTTGGGGAATGTGTTTTGGGGTGTCATTTTACATATACCCATGCTGGGTGAGAAAAATATCTTGGTCAAATGCCAACTTTGTATAAAAAAATTGGAAAAGTTGTCTTTTGCCAAGATATTTCTCTCACCCAGCATGGGTATATGTAAAATGACACCCCAAAACACATTCCCCAACTTCTCCTGAGTACGGCGATACCAGATGTGTGACACTTTTTTGCAGCCAAGGTGGGCAAAGGGGCACATATTCCAAAGTGCACCTTTCGGATTTCGCAGGCCATTTTTTACACATTTTGATTGCAAAGTACTTCTCACACATTTGGGCCCCTAAATTGCCAGGGCAGTATAACTACCCCACAAGTGACCCCATTTTGGAAAGAAGACACCCCAAGGTATTCCGTGAGGGGCATGGCGAGTTCCTAGAATTTTTTATTTTTTGTCGCCAGTTAGTGGAATATGAGACTTTGTAAGAAAAAAAAATTAAAATAAAAATCATCATTTTCCGCTAACTTGTGACAAAAAATAAAAAGTTCTATGAACTCACTATGCCCATCAGCGAATACCTTAGGGTGTCTACTTTCCGAAATGGGGTCATTTGTGGGGGTTTTCTACTGTCTAGGCATTGTAGAATCTCAGGAAACATGACAGGTGCTCAGAAAGTCAGAGCTGCTTCAAAAAGCGGAAATTCACATTTTTGTACCATAGTTTGTAAACGCTATAACTTTTATCCAAACCATTTTTTTTTTTTGCCCAAACATTTTTTTTTTATCAAAGACATGTAGAACAATAAATTTAGCGAAAAATTTATATATGGATGTCGTTTTTTTTGCAAAATTTACAGCTGAAAGTGAAAAATTGCATTTTTTTGCAAAAAAATCGTTACATTTCGATAATAACAAAAAAAGTAAAAATGTCAGCAGCAATGAAATACCACCAAATGAAAGCTCTATTAGTGAGAAGAAAAGGAGGTAAAATTCATTTGGGTGGTAAGTTGCATGACCGAGCGATAAACGGTGAAAGTAGTGTAGTGCCGAAGTGTAAAAAGTGGCCTGGTCATGAAGGGGGTTTTAGCTAGCGGGGTTGAAGTGGTTAAGCAGCCCCTCAAGTCCAAACCATATACAGTATTCAGTGGTTCTATGGGAGAGGGGAACAGAGTACAAATTTGGTCCTTTCCATTTAAATTTATGTGAAATCAAAGGGACCGTGTTTGGAATCAGATTTCACATTTTTCTCTAGTAGAGATGAGCAAATAAAAAAAAAATTCAATTATAATCCAAATCGACTGAATCAGTCAGAAGCTTTAATGAGTTTGAATATTTCAAAACGAATCGGAAGTGCTTCCATTTCCTGATAAAGCCTATCACAAGCATTCGAAGAAACATTCTAGCATGGACTTCTAGAGTGACCTAAAAAGTGATCAGGTGCTATGGTCAGTGGCGTAACAATAAATTACTGGGCCCCACAGCATATTTTTGAATGGGGCCCCCCTCCCTTCAGTAATTTTTTCACAACCCCTTCCTTTCATGCCACCCCCATTCCTGTGGCTAGTAAAGATCGCTCTCTCAGACCAGGCCCAGCAGCTGTTCCATCTATTTTGTACACTGTCTATACTGTACTGTCACTGTATATAATTTCATTGTGTAATACTGTTGAGGGGGCCCTGACAAAATCTTTAGTCCTCCTCCTCCTGGATGGGCCCCTTCGGGGTCAGGGCCCCAAAGCAGCCGCTTCCCCTGCTTCCCTGTCCTGGAACCATGAACCAGACGTACAACAAGAGATAAGTGGAAATAAGAAGGCTTTATTGAAAATCAAGCTGTAAGCAAAAGTCCAAACGGATGGCTAAACCGAAGCAGGGTCTTGCGTAGACAGGGGTCAGGAACTAGAAGGGTAGTCAGACGAAGCCTGGATCAGGAACCAGCAGGGTAGTCAGACGAAGCCAGGATCAGGAACCAACAGGGTAGTCAGACGAAGCCAGGATCAGGAACCAACGGGGTAGTCAGACGAGGCCAGGATCAGGAACCAGAAGCAGCAGCAGTCTTAGAAGCATGTGTACACAGGAGGACCAAGCAAGGAACTGAAGCCACAGACCTCCTATATATATGAGCTAGGCATCCAGCTCCTCCCAGTGGGAAGGAGAAGCCGCAGGGTGGGAGGCTACAAGAAACCCAGAAACCAAGATGGCCGCCAGCACATGTCAAACGAAGGAGAACAGTAAGAAGGTAAGACCATGACAGTACCTCCCCCTCAAGGGCCCCTCCTCCGCGGAGTAAGGAACGGTTTCTGAGGGAAGCGTGCGTGGAAGGCTCGGAGCAAAGCAGGAGCATGGACATCTGCGGAGGGAACCCAGGAACGCTCCTCTGGACCATAACCACGCCAATGGACCAAAAACTGCAACCGACCGCGGACCAGGCGTGAGTCCAGGATATTGCTCACCTCATATTCCTCACGATTGCCCACTTGGACCGGACGGGGCCGAGGAACCGAGGAAGTGAAACGATTACACACCAATGGCTTCAACAGGGAGACATGAAACACGTTGGAGATCCGCATGCCAGGAGGAAGCGCAAGGGCATAGGCTACCGGGTTTACCCTGCGAAGCACTCGGAAGGGACCAATAAAGCGAGGCGCCAGCTTGGGAGTGGGCACTCGAAGGTTGAGGTTGCGGGTGGACAACCATACACGGTCTCCGACCTGGTAGGAAGGAGCGGGCGCTCGTCTGCGATCAGCCTGGAGTCTCTGGCGCTGCGCAGAGACCTCAAGGGACCTCTGGATCTGTACCCAAGAAGCACGTAGGACGGAAAGGTGATCCTCCACAGCCGGAATATCCTGGGGAGAGAATACCTCCGGTAACACGGCAGGTTGGAACCCATAATTGGCCATGAAGGGAGACGTCCCAGAGGAAGAGTTCACCGCCGTGTTCCTGGCAAACTCAGCCCAGGGCAGGAGGTCAACCCAATTGTCTTGGTGATCGGAGACATAGCAACGAAGGAATTGCTCCAAGGCCTGATTGGATCGTTCTGCGGCCCCATTGGACTGAGGGTGGTAGGCCGAGGAGAAAGAGAGATGAATCCCCAACTGGGAGCAAAAGGCGCGCCAGAACCTGGACACAAACTGACTCCCCCGATCCGACACAATCTCCTTGGGCAAACCGTGCAACCGGAAGACCTCCCTGGCGAAAATCGTGGCCAACTCTTGTGCAGAGGGTAACTTCTTGAGAGGAACACAGTGGCACATTTTGGAAAACCGATCCACAATCATGAGAATGACCGTATGGCCTCGGGATGCAGGGAGGTCCACAATGAAATCCATCCCCAGGTATGACCATGGGCGCTCCCCGGTGGCTATGGGTTGCAAAAGGCCCAACGGAAGGTGCCGAGGGGACTTACTCTGGGCACAAACGGAGCATGCCGCTACATATGCGGCGATGTCGGAACGTAGAGAAGGCCACCAGAACAGACGTGAAACAGCCCAGGACAGCTGATTCTTTCCAGGATGCCCCGCGGCCTTGGAGTTATGGTAGGTTCGCAACAACCGAGTGCGCAACTCCTCAGGCACAAAACACCTGCCGTTGGGTCTCCCAGAGGGAGCACCAGATTGAGCCGCCAAAATCTGCTCACCCAGGGTAGAGGTCAGGCTGGTGCGAATGGCGGCCAGGATCTGATTCGGAGGTATGACCGAAGTCGGAATCGACTCCTCCCCGGACAGCTCGGAGTACTGCCGTGATAAGGCATCCGCTCTGATGTTCTTGGAACCGGGTAGGTAGGAGACCACGTAATTAAAACGTGACAAGAACAGAGCCCATCTGGCCTGACGTGGTGTCAATCTCTTGGCCTCAGAAAGGTAGGTCAGATTCTTGTGGTCCGTCAGGATGAGAACCGGAACCACCGAACCCTCAAGCAAGTGCCTCCATTCTTTAAGGGCCTGCACGATGGCCAATAACTCCCTGTCACCAATCTGATAGTTGCACTCCGCGGAAGACAGTTTCCGGGAGTAAAACCCACAAGGAAGCAGAGGACCCTCGGGTGTTCTACGCTGAGACAGAAGGGCGCCTACTCCCGTCTCAGACGCGTCCACCTCGAGGACAAAGGGCAACCCAGGGTTGGGATGCGACAGAATCGGAGCCGACACAAAGGCGGACTTTAGAGCCTCAAAAGCTCGGATGGCCTCGAGCGGCCAGACCTTGAAATTACTGCCCTTCCTGGTCAGATCCGTGAGAGGCTTGGCTAGCATAGAAAAGTCCCTGATGAACTTCCGATAATAATTGGCGAAGCCCAAAAAGCGCTGCAGGGCACGGAGACCACTGGGCTGGGGCCACTGTAAGACAGCCGAAACCTTCTCAGGATCCATGGAGAACCCCTCAGCGGAAATGATGTAACCTAAGAAGGTTACCTGGGATCGGTGAAATTCGCATTTCTCAAGCTTACCGAACAGCCTGTTCTCTCGTAACCGTTGCAACACTCGTCTGACATCCATAATGTGGGCCTCCATGGATTCAGAATATACCAAGATGTCATCCAAATAGACCACCACACACTGCTGCAACAGGTCACGGAAAACATCGTTGATGAATTCCTGGAAGACTGCGGGCGCATTGCACAACCCAAAGGGCATAACCAAGGATTCATAATGACCGGTCCTGGTGTTAAACGCGGTCTTCCACTCATCGCCCGCCTTGATCCTTACCAGGTTATATGCCGCCCTCAGGTCGAGTTTGGTAAAGACCGTGGCCCCTTTGAGGCGATCGAACAGCTCGGAAATCAAGGGTATCGGGTAAGCGTTCTTGATCGTGATGCGATTGAGACCCCTGTAATCGATGCAAGGCCTCAACTCACCGCCCTTCTTTTTCACAAAGAAAAATCCAGCCCCTGCCGGGGACGAGGATTTGCGAATGTGTCCGCGTGAAAGCGCCTCCCTCACGTACTCCTCCATGGCCTCATTCTCCGCTACCGACAGTGGATAGACTTTGCCACGAGGAGGAACGGACCCAGATTGTAACTCTATGGCACAATCGTATGGGCGGTGCGGAGGTAGGGCAACCGCGCGCACCTTATCGAATACATCCCGGTACTCTTCGTATTCAGGAGGCAACAGAGAGTCCGAGGAAGTACACAGCAACTTGACAGGCCCATGGATGCAACTAGCCCCACACTGCGGTGACCACGAGAGGATCTCGGCCGATCTCCAATCGAAAGTCGGATTATGCTTCTGGAGCCAGGGGTACCCCAAGACCACCGGGTAGTGTGGAGACGAAATCACCTGGAGACAGACCGACTCTCTGTGAACGGCACCAATGGCTATCCCCACTGGAAGGGTCTCATGAGTCACGTGTGGCGGCAGAAGGGGTCTGCCGTCTATCGCCTCAAGAGCCAGTGGGGAACCTCGAGGCTGCAGAGGAATGGAATTGGCGGCAGCGAACACACTATCAATGAACAAACCACCAGCACCAGAGTCCACCAACGCCTGGGTCGTCACCGAGCCCCAGACCCAGGAGAGGACAACAGTGATCAGTGGTTTGTCAACACGGGAAACCGGGGACGAGGAGACTCCACCCAAGATCTGCCCCCGACAGGATCTCAGGTGCGAGCGTTTCCCGGACGGTTCGGACATGCCAACCGAAAATGCCCACCGAGACCACAGTACATGCATCGGCCCTCGCGTCTCCGGAGTACCCTCTCCCCCTCGGACAGGCGAGCAAACCCCAGCTGCATGGGTTCACCCCCAGACAAGTCATCCCCAGGAGGCGTGGGAGGAGAGGGAGGCACGGGTGGGACAGCAAACGTAGGCGCCAATCTGTTAGAAGACCTCCGCAGGCTCTCCTTAAAGGAAGGCCTCTCCCTGAGTCTGGTGTCAATCAAAATCAGGAAAGAAATAAGAGACTCGAGCTCCACTGGTAGGTCCTTAGCTGCAACCTCATCCTTCAAGGCATCCGAGAGACCATGAGAGAAAGCAGCGACCAGAGCCTCATTATTCCAGCCCACCTCTGCTGCCAGGGTACGAAACTCAATGGCGTATTCAGCTACGGATCGTGAACCCTGTCTGATGGACATAAGGAGCTTCGCAGCAGAGGCAGCACGAGCCGGCACATCGAATACCTTCCGAAGTGAAGCAACAAAACCGGAAAACTCGACAACCACCGGATTGTTGTTCTCCCATAAAGGGCTGGCCCAGGCCAAGGCCTTGTCCGAGAGCAGCGAGATCAAGAAGCCCACCTTTGATCTCTCAGTAGGAAAGGCATGTGGCAGCAACTCAAAATAAATGCCCACCTGGTTAAGGAAACCTCGGCACTGAGTTGGCTCTCCCCCAAAGCGCTGTGGAAGGGGGGCAGAACCGGTCATACCCCGAGACACCGCAGGCGCAGCAACAGGTGTCGGGGTAGACTCTTGCGCAACAACCGGAGCGGCAGTAGGAGCGGGCCCAGGAGCGACAACCGACCCATCGGCAACGGAAGCGAAATGAGCCGTGCGTTCAAGCAGGGTTTGCAACGCCACAGCGAACCGACCCAACAGGTGATCCTGCTGATCAAGTCTGGCAACCAGCGTAGGTAGCGAGGATGGCCCTGTACCGTCAAAATTCATGGCTTGGTCCTAATGTCATGGAACCATGAACCAGACGTACAACAAGAAATAAGTGGAAATAAGAAGGCTTTATTGAAAATCAAGCTGTAAGCAAAAGTCCAAACGGATGGCTAAACCGAAGCAGGGTCTTGCGTAGACAGGGGTCAGGAACTAGAAGGGTAGTCAGACGAAGCCTGGATCAGGAACCAGCAGGGTAGTCAGGCGAAGCCAGGATCAGGAACCAACAGGGTAGTCAGACGAAGCCAGGATCAGGAACCAACGGGGTAGTCAGACGAGGCCAGGATCAGGAACCAGAAGCAGCAGCAGTCTTAGAAGCATGTGTACACAGGAGGACCAAGCAAGGAACTGAAGCCACAGACCTCCTATATATATGAGCTAGGCATCCAGCTCCTCCCAGTGGGAAGGAGAAGCCGCAGGGTTGCAGGCTACAAGAAACCCAGAAACCAAGATGGCCGCCAGCACATGTCAAACGAAGGAGAACAGTAAGAAGGTAAGACCATGACATTCCCCTATAGTTACGCCCCTGGCTATGGTTAACACTAGTGTTGAGCGAATCAAAGTTCTCAATCCAAATTTCAGGATAAATTTGATTCGCTGCACAGCTAAATTTCCTCATGCTTCTTGGTAGTGAATTGATTTAACCTGAAATAGTGTAAAAAAAAAAAACGAAAAAAAAATATCATACTTACCTGATCCATTTGCTCGCGATGGGCCGGCCATGCCATCTTGCTAGAAGATCTTGCATGAAGTCCTGTGCGTGGTGGCGTATGATGTTACCGCACTAGCTGGATGGGCCACTCTAAATTTTGCGCCAGATCTTTAAGTAAGATGGAGGTGACCTGCCCGTCGCGAGCAAATGGCTTAGGTAAGTATGATTTTTTTATTTTTTTTATTTTTTTTGCACTCTGTTATTTATATCAGATGCTGCGACCATGTATGAGGGGTACAATGATGTGGAGAGGCGCAATCACCGCTTCCTGTCATTGAGCCCACTACTTACAAAGCAATGCGCTTCATGACGAAGTAATTCATCACAAAGCTAATTTTTTTGTAAAATTTGGCAAAGCAGCCAAATCTAAATTTTTATTAATTCGCTCATATCTAGTTAACACTGATGTAGATATAGACAGTAGGGCCCCTGTACAAGAACAGCATGTGGGCCCCTTGCTGTTTAACATCAAATTTATATAGAGTGCACGCTCATCATCGAGCGCCTTACTTCTTTCTGCAACCATCCAGTCAATCCTTCAAATGATGGATCAGAATCCATCTGTAATGTTGAGCCAAGGGAACCTTGGTGTCCTTTTTGGTGTTAGGGGCCCCCCTTGCCTACAGAGCCCCAGAGCAGCTTCACATGCTACACCAATGCTTTGTCCATCCAGGGGCCCTTTGTCTTTCCTTCTCTCTCCCTCAACAAAACTGTTATATTAAAAAGTGTTAACAAAAATACCTGACATGACAATATGTCCGCCTGGTGAGTGGGCATCTGGAGGTGTCACCCACTAGCAGTGGCGCCTGTTGCAAGTTGTTAGTTCGAAAATGATGGAGTCTGAAGCGCTCTCAAATTTAAGATTTTTTTTCACTAAAGTTCTCCTTAGAAGTCATCCTGCATTCTTTTTTCGTGCTTAATAAAGCAGAAAAGTTCTTGTTCTTGAGATGGGTTCTGCCATCTGCTCAATATTTAGATCACAATACCAAGTGTTTACAGCCGGCATGTTGCTTTCGTGTTGCCTGTTTTTGCCATTGCATGTTTGCATGAAAAAGCAATCCCATAGTTTAGATACCTTTAGGGACTTCATAAAAGGGACTGCACCGTATTTGTGTTCTGCTATCATATTTTATGCGGGCATATCACTGAAGCAACAGCTGGTCCTGCATACATTCTGTTCTCTGGAATCATTCAGAGTAAAGCTCTGTCCTCCTGACAAATAGATAAAGCTACAATGTATAATAACTATCTATGTATTTGTATAAAATAGAAAAAAGAGAAGCAGCACACAAAAAATGTGGGTGCAAAAAACTCTCTCAAGAGTACAAATTTCGGATCATTGTAAATCTTTTCATACACTTTGGTATCTGAAAGCTGCTGTTTGATTTCAGCTACATAGGATCTGGTGTCCATGACCAGAACCCCACCACCCTTGTCAGCAGACTTGATGGTGAGGTTGGACACCTGCTGACAAGGGTGGTGGGGTTGTGGTCATGGACACCAGATCCTATGTAGCTGAAATCAGACAGCAGCTTTCAGATACCAAAGTGTATGAAAAGATTTGTACTCTTGAGAGAGCTCAAGGAAATACTAATTGAAGCTAAAGATAAAAATATTATTGATGAAAAAATCTTTACTTACTTGTACTGTGATAAACCTGCCACACCCATTTTGTATACCCTACCCAAAATACACAAATCTTTGACCTCACCCCCTGGACGCCCTATCGTTGCGGGGATGGACTCATTGTTTTATAGGGTAGCTATTTTCCTTGACAAGATTTTGTGTCCCTTTGCTAAATCTGCAAAATCATACGTTAGAGACACTAGCGATTTTTTGACTAAAATTGACGGTCTGTGTATTCCTAAGGGGGCATTGTTGGCTTCTTTTGACGTGATAAGCCTATATACTTCTATAGAACATACACTGGGCATACAGGCTATTGAACAGGTCCTACATAAAACAGATTATAGTATTACTTGTCAACGTTTTTTGATTTCCTTGTTGAGGTTCATCCTGACTAGGAATTACTTCCTTTTTCAGGATGATTTCTTTTTACAGTTACGGGGGACCGCGATGGGGTCCAACGTGGCGCCGACCTATGCAAATCTTTACATGTCACATCTTGAGGAATCTATCGTCTATGTGAGCCACCACTTCAGCCATGTGCTGGGGTGGTGGCGTTACATCGATGATAATTTCCTGGTTTGGGTTGGCGCCGCGGAGGACCTCATCGATTTCCATAGTTTTTTGAACTCTATTGATCCCAGTGTCAAGTTTACATTGGCACACTCAGTGACTTCTTTGCAATTTTTGGACACTCAAGTCAGTATTCACAATGACAGGTTAGTGACGGACTTATATGTGAAACCAACAGATAAAAATACGTTATTACGTTATGATAGTCACCATCCAAAACCTATGATAAGGTCGCTTCCTTTTAGCCAGCTTTTGAGGGTCAAAAAGATTGTCCAAAATCCGGTGACAGCAGAAAAAAGATTACAAGAAATGGGGTCCAAGTTTCAGACACGTGGGTACCCCAAAAAATTGATTCATGAACAGATCAATAGAGTCAAACCGCTCACCACAGAAGCCATTAGAGAGGGATTAGGTAACCATAAAAGTTCACAGGCTCGAATTCCTTTTGTGTCGGAATTCAGCACAAATAGTGGCAGGATTGCTGCTATAATTAAAAAGCATTGGCGAATTCTCACCAGCAACTTTGATAAAGTGCAGGAGTTTAAATTGCCACCTTTATGCTCCTATCGACGCAGTCCCAACTTAGGTGATAGATTGGTTAAATCTGATATTGGTTCGAACAGGGAGACATGTGAAAGCTACTTTGGTTCTACCCGTAAAGGGTGTTATCCCTGTTACAACTGCATCAACTGTAAATTGATGCTGAGAGGTGATTTTTTTTTGTGCATCCCACTTCGGGACAGAGGTTTAAGATCAGACAGTACTTAACATGTGATTCCTCCTATGTTATTTATTTATTGATGTGCCCATGTGGCCTCCTATATGTTGGGGAGACCACATGGGACGTCAAGACTCGCCTCAATCAACATAGGTTTTCTATCAGAAAACAAAAAATGGATCTCCCTGTATCCAAACATTTTACTGAAGCTAAACATACACAGAATGACTTGCGCTTTAGAATTTTGGAGCAAATATCTCTCTCAAGGCGAGGTGGTGACCGAGTAAAACTTTTAAAAAAACGCGAGCTCTATTGGATTTATACACTTGGTACTCTCAAGCCACATGGTTTAAATGTAGAGTTTAGGATTGTCTAGTCACTGTTTATGTGTTTTCTCTTCTGGTCCGATGACGTATGTGGAAAACAGCATGTGCTATACAATAATAGAAAATACTCTCCTCTTTTTTTCCTCTTTTTTTTCTGTAGGATATGACTCTGAAATACAGCATACGAATGTTCACATATGGCGATGACTATAGGAACCTTGTTGGCGACCCTTCTTTACTTTTCTATTTTTTGCATTTCACAGTATGTACAATTAATGTTTGGAGACAGTCGCTGTCTGTGAGGTGCTGCAACTCCAGCCCCTTTTGGGACTTGGGTTGCATCCACACGGACGGGTGCTGTCCCGTTTAATATAAATATCATTTTATGATACAGTATGAGCCCCGATGCAGTTTGGTCCGTGTCCCCCCAGCTGACAGTGGTTTTTGGATCCAGATCCCACTTCACGACTGTGAGGGACATGGTGCGGATGTGCTGTAATTCTGGACTACTGGGTGATGACTGCCCCCGATGTTTGGATCAGCTTTGTCTGCTTGATGCTGCGGCGCTCAGGCACTGTACGAGTGCCTGTCAAAGTTACATGGGCGGTGTTCTGGCACACGCATGCGCCCTGAAGTAATGTTCTAAAGTGGCCATCTTTGATGTGGTTTGCACGTCCTATACCTCCACTGTGAATCTAGCGACAATAGTTGGAGCGGCGCATGCGCCATGCTCCTTTCCGGACGCCAACAAGCTCCCATCACGTCCACTGTGCCTGAAGTGATCCATTCAAAGGTTTTTAATTTACATCATGTTTGACACACTTGTTCACTTGTCACTTATGATTAATAATTATGGATTTTTTGTGATTCTGTACCGTTTTTATTGCACTATGAAATTTTCATGTACATATTGATAATGTTGCTATTTTGAATTACGTTGTTACACTGACCATTTCTGCAATATGGCTGTAATATTTATGCATTTGCACTTTATTATGTGATGTATCAATTTGTATCAAGTCAATTACTTGCACTATTTATAGATGTAATTTGGCACATGTTACTCAGGTGGAAAAAGGCTCCATAGTGAGAGCTGAAACGTCGCTGATGAGTGAATAAACCGTCCACTTTTTCACAACTATTTGGAGTGCTGCCTTCTTTTTGCCATATTATCTATGTATTTGTCTATATCTATTATGTATAATCTATCTAATGTATTATCTATCTATCTATCTAATCAATCTATTTATATCTATTATGTATCATCTATCTATCCACACTGAAAAAATATATAAACGCAACACTTTCAGTTTTGCTCCCACTTTGCATGAGCTGAACTCAAATATCTAAAACAATTTCTACAGACACAAAAGACCCATTACTCTCAAATATTGTTCACAAATCTGTATAAATCTGTGTTAGTGAGCACTTCTCCTTTGCCGAGATAATCCATCCCACCTCACAGGTGTGGCATATCAAGGTGCAGATTAGACAGCATGAATATTGCACAGGTGTGCCTTAGACGGCCCACAATAAAAGACCACTCTAAAATGTGCACAGTTTTCCCTTACTGGGGGAGGGGGGGGGGGTCAGAAAACCAGTCAGTATCTGGTGTGGCCACCATTTGCCTCACGCAGTGTAACACATCTCCGTCGCATAGAGTTGATCAGGTTGTTGATTGTGACCTGTGGAATGTTGGTCCACTCCTCTTCAATAGCTGTGCGAAGTGTCAGAATATTGGCAGGAACTGGAACGCGCTGTCGTATACGCCGATCCAAAGCATCCCAATCATACTCAACGGGTGACATGTCCGGTGAGTATGCTGGCCATGCAAGAACTGGGATGTTTTTCAGCTTCCAGGAATTGTGTACAGATCCTTGCAATATGGGCCGTGCATTATCATGCTGCAACATGAGGTGATGGTCGTGGATGATCGGCACAACAATGGGCCTCAGGATCTCGTCACGGTATCTCTGTGCATTCAAAATGGCATCAATAAAATGCACCTGTGTTCATTGTCCATAACATACGCCTGCCCTTACCATAACCCCACCGCCACCATGGGCCACTCGATCCACAATGCTGACGTCAGCAAACCGCTCACCCACACGACGCCACACACGCTGTGTGCCATCTGCCCTGAACAGTGAAAACCGGGACTTATCCATGAACAGAACCCCTCTCCAATGTGCCAGACGCCATAGAATGTGAGCATTTGCCCACTCAAGTCGGTTACGACGACGAACTGCAGTCAGGTCCAGACCCGATGAGGATGACGAGCATGCAGATGAGCTTCACTGAGACGGTTTCTGACAGTTTGTGCAGAAATTCTTTCGTCATGCAAACCGATTGCTGCTGCAGCTGTCCGGGTGGCTGGTCTCAGACAATCATGGATGTGGAGGTCCTGGACTGGTGTGGTTACATGTGGTCTGCGGTTGTGAGGCCGGATGGATGTACTGTCAAATTCTCTGAAATGCCTTTGGAGATGGCTTATGGTAGAGAAATGAACCTTCATTACGCGGGCAACAGCTCTGGTAGACATTCCTGGAGACACCATGCCAATGGCACACTTCCTCAAACGTTGCGACATCTGTGGCATTGTGCTGTGTGATCAAACTGCACATTTCAGAGTGTCCTTTTATTGTGGGCAGTCTAAGGCACACCTGTGCAATATTCATGCTGTCTAATCAGCACCTTGATATGCCACACCTGTGAGGTGTAGGATGGATTATCTCGGCAAAGGAGAAGTGCTCACTAACATAGATTTAGACAGATTTGTGAACAATATTTGAGAGTAATGGGTCTTTTGTGTCTGTAGAAATTGTTTTAGATATTTGAGTTCAGCTCATGCAAAATGGGAGCAAATCCGAAAGTGTTGCGTTTATATTTTTGCTCAGTGTACATTTCTGCAGTATCTCATTTTCCAGTAGAAGTCATTGGGGAAATAGGTACTAAAGAACAACAAAAATGAACAACAGTTCCGACAACAGTTATAAATGATTGCAGACAAAAAAAACACACTCGAAATGCATGATTATGCATGCGTTAATCGTATGTTATCGGTCCATAACCACGTCAGAACCGCATCATGATTGCGCCATGTGGTCGTACCCTTTGAGCTGAGATATAAATGAAAATAGATTGTCTATAAATAAAGTACTTTTGATAGAAGCTTTGTGCATGCATGGAGAAGATGACACGAGATACCTCAAATATAGTAAAATAAAGAAACTGAGCCACTTAAATTAAAACACAAACAGAAATTATTTTTATACTTTTATGCCTCAGAGTGGTTATGTCTAGGGATTAGTGATCCATAACCTCACCTGGTTCGTGTTCGGGTACTGAAGGAATTCCATTATGGATTCCATTATAACAGAATTCATGACAGAATGCAAAATGGAAGCCTATAAGAGGCATTCTGTTTTAATCCGTCATAATAACGGATCCGTCTGGTTTCCGTTATGCAGGACTTAAAACAATGTCCGGCATAACGGAAACCAGACGGATCCATTATGCTTCGCCATAAACTTCTATTATGACGGATCAATGCAGAATGCCTCTTAAAGGCTTCCATTTTGCAGTTCGTCATGAATTCCGTTATAATGGAATCCATAATGGAATTCCTTCAGTACCCGAACATGAACCCGATGAGGTTTGGCTTCACTCATCCCTAGTTATCTCATGAAAAGTATTACTATGCAATATATAGAACATTTTAAATGAAGTATTATTACAATATAAATGCAATAAAAGCATAGTTAGGTTTTTACGTACATTACATTTTCTTTGGTAGCGTGCCCTGCTGTTCATGCTTCTGGTCCACCTTCTCCTGTATTTGGTGGTGGACCAATATGCTCAGTATCTTCCCTCCCCTTAGGCATAGAGATCTCATAGTGAAGCGGTCCAGACACCTTTCATTCATACATCCTTGTTTCTAAACTCATAGACACATCAGAGGCGTAGCTATAGGGGAAGCAGGGGAAGCGGCTGCTTTGGGGCTACCACCCAGGAGGAAGAATAAAAGATTTTATTGGTAGGACCCCCTCAACATTATTATACAATAACATTATTCACATTGACAATGTAGGAAACGGACTGAGCAGCTGACTAGCCACAGGAGCGGGGGTTGCACGGGAGGAGGGGGTGGCTGGGCGGGGGTGTGGGGAATTAAAAAATTACACATATAGCCATATCTCCCATTATACAGTGTAGAAGGAAATTGTTGGGGCATTACATACCCTATATATTTAGGTCAGGGACTATTTGCATGCAGGGAAGGAGGGGGTTGACAAGAGACAATTGCAATGTCTTGGGAGATGCAGATGCTTAATGAGCCGCTGCCCTCCTACAATAAGGGAAGCAAGTCCCCGAAATTTGTGAGTAGAAAACAGTTTTGTGGGATAACCCCTTTAAATTCTCATTTTTAAGTATATAATAAAAGCCTCCTCCGCTACATGTGTCTGGAAAGGCTGTAGCGTAGAGGTTGCTTTTCCTATGAAGGGATGCATCTAATATAAAATGGGCATTTGGGGTAGGAGGCAACAAAATTAGATCCCGATCACTGACATCTTTGCTGCCCGCTCATCATTGCTCTTCTACATTGCTTATTGCCAGACCGCTCTATATTATAGTGGATTCCTCCTGGGTTTGGGTGGGGGTGTAGCTAATGAGTATTGCATAGATAGCAGTTGCATATGGGCCCTAGTGCCTGAGAAAGAAGAAACCACTAGCATTATGAATGACATATGAGAGATGAGGGCCCTGCTTCAGATTTTGCATTGTGGCACAAAAACTGGATACTGGATGCAAGTTATCAACAAGAATGCTTTCTAATGACCATATTATATTGTGTCCACCCAATGGTCCATGCAGCATGCTTCCTCTGCAACTCTCAACTAATGAATTACTTATGTGTTATCTTGAAGGGGTTTTCCAGGTTCAGAATATTGATGGCTATCCTGATAGTCCACTAACATAAGATTGGTAGGGTTCCGACTCAGCACCTCCATCGACCAGCAGTTTGAACAGGCCATGGAGCCTGTGTGAGCACTGCTGCCTCCGCATTGCTAACCATCTTCTATATACCGGCAATGTGTCCGCCTAAGCACATTTAAGTACTTGGCAACAATGTATTTTTAAGTTGCTACTTTTTTGAAAGCTCATCTCCACCAGATTTATATATAATGTACGCATTTCTTGGATGGAAATTGCAACCACAGTCATTCATGATTTCCAGGTTCTAGAGCAGGGGTCAGCAACCTTCTGCACTCCAGCTGTGGTGAAACTACATCTCCCATCATGCACACTTGCTTGGCTGTTCTCAGAACTCTGATAGAAGAAAATGCTGCATACTGGGAGTTGTAGTTTCAGCACAGTTGGAGTGCCAGAGGTTGCTGACCCCTGTTCTAGAGAATAGATTGAAAGATAGATAGATATGAGATAGATAGATAATCTATAAATGCAAAAAAAGAGGTTGGGACCCACTTTAATCATCCCTACAGTGCTGTTGTCAAGTGTCAACTCAACTCAGTGAGGTCTTTCTCAAGCTTGCATTTGTGAATTATCTTTGACCTATAGCCTATGCCTATAGTCTTTGAAGGAATACACCCATTGTGCTGCTGCCTATTCTATTTGTACATACACTGAGCAAAAATATAGACACAACACTTTTGGTTTTGCTCCCATTTTGCATGAGCTGAACTCAAAGATCTGAAACATTTTCTACAGACACAAAAGACCCATTACTCTCAAATATTGTTCACAGATCTGTCTAAATCTGTGTTAGTGAGCACTTCTCCTTTGCCGAGATAACCCATCCCACCTCACAGGTGTGACATATCAAGGTGCTGATTAGACAGCATGAATATTGCACAGATGTGCCTTAGACTGCCCACAATAAAAGGCCACTCTGAAATGTGCAGTTTGATCACACAGCACAATGCCACAGATGTCGCAACGTTTGAGGGAGCCTGCAATTGGCATGCTGACTGCAGGAACGTCTACCAGAGCTGTTGCCCGTGCAATAAATGTTCATTTCTCTACCATAAGCCGTCTCCAGAGGCATTTCAGAGAATTTGGCAGTACGTCTAACAGGCGTCACAACCGCAGACCACGTGTAACCAGCCCCGGACCTCCACATCCAGCATGTTCACCTCTATGATTGTCTGAGACCAGCCACCCGGACAGCTGCAGCAACAATTGGTTTGCATAACGAAAGAATTTCTGCACAAACTATCAGAAACCGTCTCAGGGAAGCTCATCTGCATGCTCGTCGTCCTCATCGGGGTCTGGACCTGACTGCAGTTTGTCATAACCGACTTGAGTGGGAAAATGCTCACATTCGATGGCGTCTGGCACATTGGAGAGGTGTTCTGTTCACGGATGAGTACCGGTATTCACTATTTAGGGCAGATGGCAGACAGCGTGTGTGGTGTCATGTGGGTGAGCAGTTTGCTGACGTCAACGTTGTGGATTGAGTGGCCCATGGTTGTGGTGGGGTTATGATATGGGCAGGCGTATGTTATGGACAATGAACACAGGTGCATTTTATTGATGGCATTTTGAATGCACAGAGACACCGTGACGAGATCCTGAGGCCCATTGTTGTGCCATTCATCCACGACCATCACCTCATGTTGTAGCGTAATAATTCATGGCCCCATATTGCAAGGATCTGTACACAATTCCTGGAAGATGAAAACATCCCAGTTCTTGCATGGCCAGCATACTCACCGGACATGTCACCCATTGAGCATGTTTGGGATGCTCTGGATGGGCGTATATGACAGCATGTTCCAGTTCCTGCCAATATTCTGCAACTTCGCACAGCTATTGAAGAGGAGTGGACCCACATTCCACAGGCCACATTCAACAACCTGATCAACTCTATGCAACGGAGACGTGTAGCACTGCGTGTGGCAAATGGTGGCCACACCAGATACTGACTGGTTTTCTACCCCCCCCCCCCTCCCAGTAAGGCAAAACTGTGCCATTTCAGAGTGGCCTTTTATTGTGTGCAGTCTTCATGCTGTCTAATCAGCACCTTGATATGCCACACCTGTAAGGTGGGATGGATTATTTCGGCAAGGGAGAAGTGCTCACTAACACAGATTTAGACAGATTTGTGAACAATATTTGAGAGTAATGGGTCTTTTGTGTCTGTAGAAAATGTTTCAGATCTTTGAGTTCAGCTCATGTAAAATGGGAGCAAAACCAAAAGTGTTGCATTTATATTTTTGCTCAGTGTAGATTTTCATTGAGGATTCCACGCTAACAATATCTGCAAGTAATACCCATCACATCTGGCCTTATGAGTTTAACTGCTGTCTGAGCTCCCACAGTGCATTGTTCTTCATCTTGTATGTTGATATAGGAGGCATGAATGCATCTTAAAAGTAAGTCCTTATGCACATAGTCAGTGTTTGGTCAGTGATTTCCATCAGTGATTGTGAGCCAAATCCAGGAGTGGCACCTCCACAGAAATGAAGTATAGAGCTGCACCTGTTCTGTGCTTCTGACATGCACCTCATTTTGGCTCAGTCACTGATAGAAATCACTGATCAAACACTGGTATGTGAATAAGACCTAAGACTGTGCTCATCTCGGTACCAGGAGTCTAGAATGCCAATTCCATCATTTTTGGCAGTGCTATTTTTCCAGTTAAAATGACAGAGATTGACGCCTGGGCGGCAGATCGCATTATGAGTGATCAGAGCTCGTTGGGTGCCTCTGGTGAGTTTCTTTTTCAGCATGCTGTAATTGTTCAGTGCGAACAGTGCATCCATCCTCAGCAGAAGGTTATGATATATTAACATAAAGTGTGAAATTGTGATCGCCACAGATGGACACTTTTTGTTTGGGAACAGGATGTCATTTCAGAGCTGCCAAAAGTACAGATCAGGATTAACCTTTCATAAATGAAGGGAAAGCCCCAATTCATATCTCTCCGATTCATCATAACTGTTATTAATACACATTCTGTGACTCTCAGGCAGGGTTCACACTTGCCATTATTTAAGGGGGTTTCCTATTCTGAGGATAGGCCATCAATATCATATTGTTTGTGGTCCGACTGTCAGCATGCTGGCCAATCAGCTATTTGAAGGGGCGCTCGTTGTTAAAGGGGTTATAAAGAAAAATAAATTTTATGGTCATCAGTATCAGACCTGCGGGGCCCCCTGCCAATCAGCTGTTAGAAGGGGTCTTGAGCGCCGCAGCCTCTTCCTAGGCTAGTGACATCACTGTACAACGGTCACATGGCCGAGTTGCAGCTCAGCCCCGTTCAAGCACTGCCACTATACGATGTATGGCGCTGTGCTTGGAAAGCTGCCGGGAGCCTGCATTATTCACCAGAGTTCCGGTGAGCGCAGTGGCTCCCTGAATTGGCTGGGATGCTGCGCTGAAGTGATAAGTCATCGTTATCTTTTCCAGTATGACCTCTTTAACCTCCGCTTACCTAAATGGTGTCTAATTCGCAGCTACGGTGCAGAGTATTGTAGCTCTGTCGTAGTCACTTGAATAGTATGAATCTGCGATATCCTGCAACTCTGCTACTATCTAGACTGAATACTGATATCAATATCCTCAACCTTGAAAGCCCCTTTAACCTATTTTTCCCCTTAATTATGCTATTTTTTAAAATAATAATAAACTAAGGATGGATTCGCACATGCAGTTTTTGGTTTGGTTTTTAATGCAGTGGATCCAAAAGGAAATATAAGGAAAGGACAGACATACCCCTATGTTTGGCTCAAAAGACTGCATTCAAAACTGTAGCAGGCGCATGTGAATCCAGCCTATAACTAAATGTATTCTCTCAATGGATTACCTCATTTACAAATGATATGTATGCAGAATATAAGTAATTGGTGGAGGTCCAACTGCTGGGATCCCACAATCACAAGACTGGGGTGCCCCCCCCCCCCCCCCCCGATATGCGCTTCCTGTTCCGGCCTGGCGGTCATGTGACCGCCGGGACCGGAGAGTGCAGGAGCTGTGAGGTCTTTCAGAGACAGCAATACAGCAATACAGCGCTGTACAGCCTCTCTGGGGGGTGTATTTCTCCTGTAACTGGGGCTACTATGTCAGCCCCAGTTACAGGAGAAATCAAAAGTGAAAAGAAAATGAAAAAGTTAAGTAAATGTCCCCCCAGGGGTCTTGTATGACCTTATGGGGGACGAAAAGTGTAAAAAAAAAAAAAAATAAGTGTTAAAAAAATAAAATAAAATAAAAGGTTTCACATGTAAAAAAAAATTCCCCAAGTATGGAACAAAAAAAAAATTGAAAAAATAAAATAGACATATTTGGTATTGCCGCGTCCGCATATTTGGTAAAGCCATTTTAGTCACCTTACATCACAAAAAGTGCAACACCATGTGATCAAAAAGGCGTATGTCCCATTAAATGGTACCAATAAAACTGTCACCTCATCCCGCAAAAAATGAGCCCCTACATAAAAAAATCTCTCAAAAAATAAAAAAAAATATAGCTCTCAGAACATGGACACATTAAAACATAATTTTTTTGTTTCAAAAATACTATTATTGTGTAAAACTTAAATAAATAAGAAAAAGTATACATAGTTGGTATCGCCACGTCTGTAACAATCTGCTCTATAAAAATGTCACTTGACCGTACCCCTCAGGTGAACGCTGTAATAATAAATAAATAAATAAAAACTGTGCTAAAACAACCTATTTTTACTCACCTTGCTCCATAAAGTGTTATAATGAATGATCAAAAAATCATATGTACCCAAAAATAGTACCAATAAAACTGGCACCTTATCCCCTAGTTTCCAAAATGGGGTCACTTCTTGGGAATTTCTACTGTAAGGGTGCATCAGGGGGGCTTCAAATGGGACATGGCATCTAAAAACCATGTGGAGTTCCTTTTCTTCTGCGCCCTGCCGTGTGCCCATACATCAGTTTACGTCCACATGTGGGGTGTTTCTGTAAACCGCAGAATCTGGGTATTAAATATTAAGTTTTGTTTGGCTGTTAACCATCGATGTGTTAAAGAAAAAAATGGATTAAAATGGAAAATCTGCCCAAAAAGTGAAATTAAAAAATTTGATCTCCATTTTCCTTTAATTCTTGTGGAACACCTAAAGGGTTAACAAAGCTTGTAAAATCGGTTTTAAGTAGCTTGAGGGGTGTAGTTTCTACAATGGGGTTATTAATGGGGATGTCCACTATGTAGGCCCCACAAAGTGACCTCAGACCTGAACTGGTCCTTAAAAAGTGGGTTTTTGCAATTTTCTTAAAAATTTTGAGAATTGCTTCTAAACTTTTAAGCCTCCTAACGTTCTAAAAAAATAAAATGACATTTCCAAAATGATGCCAACATAAAGTAGACATATGGGGAATTTTAAGTAATAAATATTTTATGAGGTATCACTTTCTGTTTTAAAAGCAAAGAAATTGAAATTTAGAAAATTGCTAATTTTTCTAAATTTTTGGTAAATTTAGGATTTTTTTCATAAATAAAGGTGAAATATATTGACTCAAATGTATGACTATCATGAAGTACAATATGTCACGAGAAAACAATCTCTGAATGACTTGGATAAGTAAAG
Source organism: Bufo gargarizans (assembly GCF_014858855.1). Taxonomy (NCBI): domain Eukaryota; kingdom Metazoa; phylum Chordata; class Amphibia; order Anura; family Bufonidae; genus Bufo; species Bufo gargarizans. The sequence continues at coordinate 494,493,822 of NC_058083.1, forward strand.
GCGTTCCAAAGTTATTACCACATAAAGTGAGATATGTCAGTTTTGCAAAATTAGGCCTGGTCAGGAAGGGGGCAAATGGCCCAGATGGGAAGTGGTTAAAGGGTTTGTCACTTCAGCAAATGGCATTTATCATGTAGACAGAGTTAATACAAGGCACTTACTAATGTATTGTGATTGTCCATATTGCCTCCTTTGCTGGCTGGATTCATTTTTCCATCACATTATGCGCTGCTTGTTTCCATGGTTATGGCCACCTTGCAATCCAGCAGCGGTGGTTGTGCTTGCACACTATAGGAAAAAGTGCTGGCCTCTTGGGTAGCTGGGACCGTGGGAACTCACATAGGCTGGTGTTTTTTCCTAATAGTGTGAAAGTACGACCACCACTGATGGATTGCAGGGTGGTCATAACCATGGAAACTAGCAGTGTATAATGTGATGGAAAAATGAATCCAGCCAGCAAAGGAGGCAACATGGATAATCAAAATACATTAGTAAGTGCCTTGTATTAACTTTCTCTATAAGATAAATGATATTTGCTGAAGTGACACAACCCCTTGAAGCTCTTGTCTCTTTCTGATATAACCTGATATTGGGGACGGGGAATTATATCTGGGTGCGCTCATTTTACTGGACACTTGCTGAAATAAATCCATAATAAATAATGTTCATATTCACTAAAGCGTTTGCGCTTTTTTAGATTTCCTGAAGACACTTTGCCCGCTGCAGTGATATATGCTTGCGATGGGAGCTCTTTGGTTAATAAAACTAATATTTGCTTTGTATGGATCAGTGATTATTCTTGTTTAATGCAAGCGTCTGTATTCTGCCGCAGAGGAAATAATAGGTCTCCGTCTTTACAAGTGCCACCTGCTAGTGTACAGGTGCAGAACACTGGGGCTGAGGACACAATAATGGTAAAATACAGGGAGAGGACAGGAAGGTTAAAAAATAAAATAAAATAGCATAGTAAACAAGTCGAGGGATTGTCTCTTTCGGTTGCTCGCTCTCCGGCTTGTGCTCTCCTCTCGTCATGTGACTGTATCCTATGGTCCTGGCACATTGTAAAGCCTGTTAATGTGATAGAACGGCCGTGTGTGGTCTCTATTAGCAGTGTTCATGTTAGGTCGACACCTGTTCCACATCATTCGTGACAAACACTAGAAATCCTGACTGGGAGAGAAATCATTTTATAAGGGTTTTGTGTGTTCTCTAATGGGTTAGTAAAAATATGCTATTTTTCTAATTTCTGTGCATGATTATAGGGGCCGCGATCTCGCCTCTTCTTAACAGCATCTACAAACCACAGACAAAATAGCGTGTTCTAGGCATGATCTGTGACCAGCACAGGGGTCATTTTGCAGACAGGAGGAGTGAATAAACTGTAACCATAGGTGTTATCTAGAGGAAGGTGTTATCTGGCATTGCAATTCTACCTGTGATAATCAGATGACTACTAAAAAGTGATCGCTGGAGGGCAGCAAGCATCAGTCTGTTATCATGCAAAAACTGCAGGATTTTAAGATTTTTTGAAAATATTTACAGTACTTTGCAAGTGTTTTAAGCAGATGTGGACAAATGCTGTAAAGAAAGAATGCTTTAAAAATAGAAGCAATAATAGGCTTACTTTGATGAATGAACAAAACAGCCTCAGTTCTTCTAGAGTTTTTGAAGGAACTCGGCATGGAGGTTGTTCCAAACATCTTGGAGAGCTTACAACAGATCTTCTGTGTATGTAGGCTTGTTCAAATCCTACATCACTTTAAGGGCTCCTTGTTCTTCTCTATTCTGAAAATGGCAGTATGTTTGGGGTTGTTGAAAACAAAGGGCTGCAGAATAAATTTGGAGCCAATCAGATGCCTCCCTGATGGTATTGCAAGACGAATAAGACTACTTTGACACCTGAGGCGTGTATTACGGCAGGCTGTTCCAGCAGAGAACAGTCTATCAGAATTCTCGGGATCCGGCACTGCCGGATGCAAGCATAATACCCGTCGGCCCCATTTGTAAAATGGGGTCCAGCAAAGATCTGGCCGCATTCTGACAAAAATGATGAGAATTGGCTGGACACAAACCGTTGCATGCTGTGTGTCTAAGTTCCTCAACGTTGCCCATTTCTATGTGATTGCTCAAAAGAGCTTGAACAGCACATCTAGAAACCCCAGTCTGCTTTGAAAGCTTTGCCTGGGAGAGACCTCTCTGATGCAGTATAACTACCTTGTGTCTTGTTGCAATGCTTAGTCTTGCCATGGTGTATGATCTGTGACATGAAACTTCCATAACCTCAACTTTGTAGCAGAGTTTGGCTGCTCCTTACCTAGTTTTAAAGGAACTCTGTCATCAAATTTTATCTGCCAGTTAAAAACAGATAGCAGCACATCCCTTTTTTCTAATCTGATTTTGTTTTCTGATTGTAGAGCTGTTGTTAACATAATTTACAAAGCATAAAAATTGCTTTATGGCAGATACATGGTCCATAGACACAATGGTCTGAGGGGACCTTGACTTCTATGGGAGAGTATTTCAGGCATGCTCTGTACCATGTGTTTGGTATAATTGGTTAAAGTGTACCTAACTTTTGAAGAAGTTTTATTATGAACTACACTAAATGCCATAAAATAAATTTTTGTAATATACCTTTTTTTTTATTATTTTACTATAACGGGCACCCACAGTTCAAGTGTCTATAGTGTTTTTGGAATCCTTACCCTTGTTCACCACTACCATGTCAGCAGTGTACGGGTGTATGGATTTCACTGTGGGGCCACAGTGAGCGCTGTACTTGCTTCTGCCAACTCCATTCTGCTAAAACCTGGCATAACACATCAGATGTGCTATGCCAGGCTTCTAAAACGCTATAGACAACTGAACCTTGTGTGCCTATTCTGTAAGTACAATCGGGGAAAAAATAAAGTTTATAACAAAAATAAATATTATGGCATTTAGAATAGTTTTTACACTTCTTCAGAAAGTTAGGTACATTTTAATCCTACAAAAACTGTCTATAATTCTACAAAATCCCTGACTTTATGCAAGTGTACCTAGAAGAACTGATGCTGCTTTGAAGGCAAAGGGTGGTGACACCAAATATATATTGGATTATTAGATTTCTCTTTTGTTTATTCACTTTGCATTTTGTTCATTTATAAAAGGAATAAACTATCAGCTCTTCTATTTTTGAAAGTATTCTTACTTTGCAGCATTTTTTAATGCCTAAAACTCTTGTACTGTACTGTTGATGGTGAATAAAAAAAATTAAAATAACCACCATAAATTCCTTAAAATTAGAGACAAGTGAATTTATCCAAAATTCGATTAGGCTGCTTCTCTGAATTAAAAAATAAAAATCGCTTTGTGACGAATTACTTCGTCAAGAAGCACATTTTTTTTATAAGTAGTGGGTGCAGTGACAGGGAGCTGCGATAGCGCTGCTCCCCATCATTCTACCCCTCGGATGCTGCGTTCATACATGAATGCAGCATCTGAGAGCAAAAACAGTGTAAAATTTACAGACAAAAAAAATCATACTTATGGCCTCCATTTGCTCACGATGGGCCAGCTGCCACCATCTTGCCTAAAGATCTGAAGATCTGGTGCGAAATCTCACACGGCCCGAGATGACGTCGTCACGTCGGCAGGCGTGGGGACGTCATACGTCACCACGCACGGGATTTCGGCCGAGATCTTCAATCAAGATGGAGGTGGCTGGCCCATTGTGAGCAAATGAAGGAGGTAAGTATGATTTTTTATTTTTTTACGTATTTTCAGGTTAAATTGATTCACTACCACTAGGCACAAAGTTGAATAATTTGAATTTATCCTGAAATTTGTATCGAATTCCACTTTGTTGGATTCAATTCACTCAACTCTACTTCTAATATTTTCAACACAAAAACTTGATTTAAATAATAAATCATTTTCAAATGGCATAGTCCCTTTATTGACAAGACACAGAGGATAGGGAAAGTGGAGGGGGTGGGTCCTACTTGTATCTTATTGGACCTTCATGTGTCTAAAGTTGCCATGTAGCCCTGGTCTTTACTGCTGAGGTTGGTTGAATAATTCCTGCTTCTCTGGTCTGAAAATTGAATCCTCAAATTATTTATGATAGTTTTTAGTTTTTTTTGTTTTTTTTTTGTCCTCTAACTTAGTAACAAATGAAGTAAAAGAAAGTATAAAAAATAAAGATTTCCCAAAATTGATGTTAATAAACTGTCAATCAAATTTTGTTTCAAATCAGTCCTACAATGAAGATCACCATCAATCTTGAGGACAATGGAGCGATGCTCAGCAAAATATGTCATAGAAGTCTAATTCATGGATGTCCATCAGCTGCAACCTTTTTGGGCTGAAAGGATGACTGAGCGCCATGCATGCAAGGTTCCCACTATTAAAATCAACGGCATTAATTATTTTGGAAATAATTTTAATATGCTTTTGACCGAACTTACAATTTATTTATTTTTTAAACCACAAAAGCAGGACATCAAATGTTAAAGAGGTGACCAAGAACCCCAGTATTAATTCTAAAGATCTGCAGACATCTTTTTTTTATAGGCATCTTAGGTTTTTGTTCCTGTAACTGTACATTCATGACCCCCCTATGAAAATGTAAACCAAGACCTATTTCCTTAGACTATAGCGGGTCCAACATAAGGAGAAAGTTCTTTCAGCATACATCAGGGTGCTATTACATTGAGAGTCAATGGTAGACACATGCATCTGTATGGAACATCGTTGCTTAAACTGAAGCCATACACTTATAGACTACAACTATAGTCTGTGCTAGAGTATTTAAGGAACCTGTGATACATACCCAATCACTGGATGCCATTTTGGAACACAGTCATCATTTATGATATACTATACCATTCACATGTCTAATTAAAAATATGTATAACATGACAAGCGTTTATAACATGCTGTCTCTTATCAAGAAGACCTGTGATCTAGCAGAACACGGATAACCAAAAGCAAATCCAGATGTGCTCGAAAACCAGATGTCTCCATCACACACATGCATTAGTGTCATCACTGTCCAGAACAATGTGCTGCCTTACTTTACCTCGCCGCCCTCTGCCTGCACCATTATTAGCTGTTATCCCTCTCATCAAATCTGCCAGGTGCAATGATGAATTCCTTCTATCTAATGAATGGCTTTTATTGCCACATATTAACACCAGATCCATTTCACAAAGGGCCGGAGAATATCCTATTAAAGCGGAATTTTTCATCTCTTGAAAACTGAGATAAAACCGTACCCAGTGTAATGCAATCTACCTACAGCTTAAACAACAAACAGAAACAGCACCGTATACACATCCAGATGTTGGGCTTTAAAGGGGCTGTCCTCCTGGTAATATTTCTTATTTAAAAAAAGAGGGGTGAGAAGAAATTGATCCCAAATCACTGGTCACCCATGGTCTCTACTTCCTGTTCCCTCTCGACACACAGGAAATGACCATAGCCAATCACTGGCCACAGTGGTCATTCAATGTATATTGGAAGGGACCAGGAAGTCGAGACCAGTTGGGACCTGGAAGATAGCAGAATGGGAGTATTACTTCTTTCGTTTCTTTATGCCATTCCAACCTTTTTTAAGAAAATGTTACTGGCCCAACAACCCTCCAAACTAGAGTAAGTGGTGCTGAGTCCAATTATGTAATTTTCTATTTTCATACTCATTTGCATTCTGATGCTATGCTCCCATCCAACCAGCAGTAAGATATATTGAGAGGACTCCTGGGCTCACACACATTATGGAGAGGAGTCAAGAGGTCCTCTCAATGCATTTTACTGCTAGTTTGTCGGAGCACAGTGTCGGAATGCAAGTGAGTATGAAGATAAAAAATTAAAAAAAATCGGACTCAGCATCACTTACACTATACATTTATTTTAGTTTGGAGGGTGTTTCAGAGCTGACAGATTCCATTTAAACTCTAGAAAGTAACACCAATCTATCTTTTTATCTTTTATCAAGTAATAAGGTAAATAGGTAAATCGGAAACGCCGTTTTCTCAAAGCTGTGGGTTCAGGAGTTTATCAGAGCAGTCCTTGAGCTTTGTTGTTCTCATTGCCCCGTACATATAAAAGTCAGCTGAACCCACCAAATTCAGGAGGAGCGATTGACAATCATATGTGATAGAAGACTGCCTAACTATCCCCATAGTTGGACTGGCCCACCGGAGTACCAGAGGATCCTCTCATAGGCACAGTGTAATAAACTTACTTGTCCGGGCTCCATTGCCAGTGATAGTCTTGTTTAGGTCACTAGCTAGATACCTTGTTCCCTGCATTATCGTACTGATTCCTCTGTGCTTTTGATCTGGGCTCATCTTCTGACCACCCCCTGTCTCTAATTTGGTATTGTGTAGCCTGTCTGGTTCTGACCCATTTCCGTATGATGCTTTGGTGTTTGTTTGTCTGTTGGTGTTTGGCCATCTCTGCACTTATTTAGAGTAGGGACCATCGTCCAGTTGCGGTTCTGCTAAGTAGGGCTTATATCACAGGTGTAGCTAGGCTTTCCAGCACCCGAGACAAGGATTTTGCATGGTGCCCCCACACTTGCCAGTCAAATGTAGATAAAGATGGAAAAGTTCAGCAGCGCGCATAGCATGACACAGCAAATTTTTGTTTACACTAAGCCACTCCTCTAACTCTACCCAATGCATAACTGTACTCACGCTGTCCCACTTACCTAATAAAATCTATCATAGGGTACATGGTGGTACCAATACACCAAGCAATAAATGAAAGAACCAACTGGTCCTACCACATCCAGAGATTCTCTGGTGTGTCAGCGTGATGTCCACTGGATCCGGAACAAGGTTCTGTGGTGATAGAGCAAAAATAACAATCACATAAGGAAGGGATGGTAACTGTCCCTGTTAAATATCTCGGAGAGAGTGCTGTGCTGATCCTGTAAGACCGAGCCATCCCAATGTATAACAGCGTAATCTAGGGCACTGCTTGTCCCTTAGTACCACACATGTCCACTTGCCTGCTTCACAGTAGTTATGCCCACATTGTTCCTCCTTTACAGTATAAATTCCCACATTGTGCCCCCTCACTGCAGTTTTGCCCACATTATGCCCCCTTACAGTAGTTATGTCCTCCTTGTGGCCACTTCACAGTAGTTATGCCCACCTTTGTGCCCCCTCACAGTAATTATTTCCACCTTTGTGCCCCTTCACAGTAGTTATGCCCTTCTTTTGTGCCCTTTCAAAGTAGTTGTGTTCTTCTTGTAGCCCCTTCACAGTAGTAATGTCCCCTTTGTGCAACTCCCCCCCCCAAACACACACACCCCCACTGTGGTTATATTGTCCTTGTGCCTTCCTTTGGCGCCTAGTGCCCTCTCCAGCTGCATAAAAAACACTAATACTTACCTGTTTCCCTGCTTTCCCCAGCAGCAGCCCTCACACACACATTGTGCAGTAGGCTGATTCCCGGGCTTTCACCGCTCCTCCCACATAGCAAGCAGCGTGATGTGCAGCCAGAACAGTGAAGCAGGGAGCAGAGGGCTCCCTGTTTCACTATGTAAACAAACTGCCTTGGTGCGCTTTCCCTCAAGCCTCTGCTCCTAGGGGGAGACGTGCCCTGCCTGCCCTCCACCATGCTACGCCCTTGCTTATGCTGCAAGTAGGTAGGGAAGTGGGCTTGGTTCTAGGTTAGGGTTCACTGTCCTTGTCTGTCACAACCTGTAGGCATTACACACAGGGTCTTATACTACAGTGGGCTCCAGATTTCTAGGAGAAACAAAACATTTGGCGCTGGCTTTGAAGTTTGAACAATTCACTTGCCACTAGGGTCCATTTCTTTTATTTAAAACTTATTCAACTTTATTAATGATGTTGGACTTGGGCCCCAAGAATAATTTTCTCTGTTGGACCCAAGAAACCCCAGTCTGACACTGACTATGGCCAACAGATGATGTTCTCAGGCAAGATACACTTGTGTTTGAGGCTACCTACAGAAACGACCCTCTGCCACATAATAAAACACAAGTAACATAAATGAAGCATGGCAGGTAGGGGCCCCAGGTCCAGATTTTGCATTGGGGCACAATATCTTCACACTCTGTCTCTGTATAAAATGAATGGTAAGGGTTTATTTCTTGGTTAAATACCAAGTCCTCTAATAGACCTCTATTGCTCCCAACTGTTCCTCTCATCATTGCTTTATGAGGTCTGGTTAAAATTCTTCGGAGGATGCACACCTCATTGAACGAGTGTAGGACCAAGTAAAATTTCTGGAAAAGGTATCAGTCTCAGCGTTTGGGCCAGAGATGGAGAAGTTTTGGATGTAGGAAGGTTTGGTGAGTAGGTGATGGCTTCATTATTCACATGTACTCTTTGGAATTGTTTTCTGTGTTCGACTTGATTTTGAAACTTTATTGTGCAATAAATATGTGAAAAGGCGACTGGTGTCACTGACTTGTGTGGGATGCTCTGACCCGGAGCCATGTTAGCATATGTAGAACCTATAAAACTGAAAAAAACAAAGATGAGGTGTTATTGCTTAATTACTGCATATGGTATACGCAAAAGAAGCGAGTAGTTCAATTGTTCAATTTTATGGAGTTTATTGGTATTGTAATTGTGTAGTATACAAAGAAAAATAAATGCTCATCTAGTCAAAAAGTTGAAGCTGAAAATGATGCAGACATTGATGTAAGAGAACACTCAACTATTGAACAGTATTTCAGTTAAAATATACATAAAAAGTTGAGGATTGGGGAGTACTATATCTCTCTCGGCTCCCTCATGACCCCCCCATATACAGTTGCAAGAAAATGAGCCTTGAAAATGAGCCATCCGTAACATTTACTGACCTGCGATCCCTGTGATAATAAGTCATGTAGCAGCCGGCTCAGCATTAGATTGCATAGAAAGGGGGAATATAAATGTAATTTTAACTCCTAAGACTCCTGTGCCCAGCCTTCTGTCTCCCAGGGAAGCATGAGTCAGAAGCACAGCATCTGCACAGCCCGTCTTTTCTAATGGACGGATGGCCCTTAGCAACGCTCTTTTGAAGACTGCTGCTACGGGCCATTTCAGCCCCAGTTTTCTACCAAAAATAAACATTTTGGCTAAGGCTGCTTTCACACTAGCGTTCGGGTTTCCGTTCGTGAGCTCCGTTTGAAGGAGCTCACGAGCGGACCCGAACACAGCCGTCCAGCCCTGATGCAGTCTGAATGGAGGCGGATCCGCTCAGACTGCATCAGTCTGGCGGCGTTCAGCCTCCGCTCCGCTCGCCTCCGCACGGACAGGCGGACAGCTGAACGCTGCTTGCAGCGTTCGGGTGTCCGCCTGGCCGTGCGGAGGCGTGCGGATCCGTCCAGACTTACAATGTAAGTCAATGGGGACGGATCCGTTTGAAGATGCCACAATGTGGCTCAATCTTCAAGCGGATCCGTCCCCCATTGACTTTACATTGAAAGTCTGGACGGATCCGTCCCAGGCTATTTTCACACTTAGCTTTTTTTAGCTAATATAATGCAGACGGATCCGTTCTGAACGGAGCCTCCGTCTGCATTATTATGGGCGGATCCGTTCAGAACGGATCCGCCCGAACGCTAGTGTGAAAGTAGCCTTAATAAAGTCTATTGCAAAATTGTTACCTATCACTTGCCCTACACTTTAGCAAAAAATAAACAAAAAATATGATAGTTATCCTTTAAAGAAAAAAAATGACTGCTCAGGCATAGTCACTTTATAGGAAGAAAAAAGGGAAAAAAAGGGAAGTTTATTCAACCACTCAAGGATCTGGAAAAATCCCCAGGTGTGTGAAAGTCGGCGCCAACAGTGGTGGTACAGGGTGGTACTGTAGGTCCGAGTAGCGCAAGGAAGGCAGCTAAAGAAGTGTCCAATGAAGGCACTCTATGTAAAAATGAGATACGCAAGGGGAGAAGGTCAATTAAACGGAGTTCAACTGACCAAGGGAGATGGAGAAACGTACGAAAGCGCCAATCCAAGCTGAGAGTGGGTGGAGAATGTAATGTCTCGGTGGTACAGTAGTAAACAATAAAAAAAATTAAAAATAAAAAAAAAATTAAAAAAAAAGTACAGGGAAGATTAAAACAGACAGACAGACAAAGGTCACTTCCCGCAACGGTATCAGCAGGAGATTAAAAACAAGAGGCTAAAAACAAGAACTAAAAGCATGAGATAAAATGGATGGGAAACATCCAGTGAGGCACTTACTTCACTGGGGGGTCGTCAGCAGGAAAAACACATGACACCTGTGACGGTTTTCCCCTGGCCATGATTGTGTGTAGAATCTCAGTGAATGATTGCAGCGAGGCACAGCGCTTAACAAATCACAAATCACCTTTATTGTACAATATATGGCTCAACACGTTTTGGGGATCAAGGTTTCCCCTTCATCAGGAGCAAGAAAGATACAGTGGTACTGTTGGCATGTCAGGTCTATAAATACACAGATCAATTAAGAATTTGGCGCAAAAAAGACCGAAACCGGAAGTGGTGGGGTGTCACTTCCGGTCGGTGGAACACAGACTGCGTTCCAAAGGGCGGAAATAGAGTGATCAAATGAGACAAGATATAATAAAGAAATAATAAAGTGCAGTAAAATAAAGTTAGGGTATAATCTAGTGGAGCGCTTGTAGTTGAATGTGCGGGCTATGGGGACGTGGCAGAGGACAAGTCTTATTGCGGAGGGATGTAGCGAGCTGATGCACTTCCTCCCCGTGGAACGCACGTTCGGGGGGCGGGGTTTACTGGTGGTTCTGTGCTCATGTCTCTATCTGGCAGCATGGAGGGGCCGGTGGGTGTGTGAAGCACTGCCTGTGTGATCATTTGATATTGGTCACATGACTGGGATAGGTGCCGAGTGTACTTATGGGAAACTGATGTGTGAAGCATTTAGCATGCTGTGGATGGTGGCAAGTAATAGATATACATACAAATACATAAAAATGATCGGTATAATGAATCATAAGGTCCAGTAGATACATAGCGGGGGATAAGATACCTGATCTGAAACCCTGATATACAGATAGAATGGACAATAGAAGATAAGATAAGATGCCTTTATTGTCACTGTACAATACAATGTACAATACAATGAAATGTTGTTTGGAGCAATCCTAGATGCCATGGACAGAGGAACAAGAACTGACATTTAAACTAAAGCATTACACTAGAAAAACACAAAACATTGCACTAGAAGGCATTACTATTCACAGTCCACAGCATATATATAGCAAGAGAAAAGTAGGAAGTGCTTGTGAGTATATATACACTGATTCAGACACCACTGCAGACAAGAAGTCATCATGGGTTCATGAATGCAGCAGTCACTTTCAGTCTGTGGTAGTTTCTATCCTAGGAAGGGGCAATAATCTCCGAGCATTTAGGAGACTGATTGCTTTGGGGTAAAATCTGTTCTTCAGCCTAGTGGTGCGGGCATGTAGGGCTCTAAGACGCCTACCAGAGGATAGGGGAGTGAAAAGGCTGTGGCCGGGGTGAGTTGGATCCCCGCAGATAATTTTTGCCCTGTTGCTGCATATTCCCCCTAGAGGGAATATGTATATAATATATGCAATGAGGAATGATGAATATATATAAAATTAGAAATAGAAATAAAAATATATATTTAAAAAATATAAAATATATATATATATATATATATATATATATATACGATGAATAGAAATATACAATAGATAATAGTATTGGGAATTATATATATATATACATATATATATATATATATATATATATACACTCACCTAAAGAATTATTAGGAACACCATACTAATACGGTGTTGGACCCCCTTTTGCCTTCAGAACTGCTCAGGTAGCCCGTGGCATTTAAACGATAGCCAATTGGCACTAAGGGGCCTAAAGTGTGCCCAGAGAACATCCCCCACACCATTACACCACCACCACCAGCCTGCACAGTGGTAACAAGGCATGATGGATACATGTTCTCATTCTGTTTACGCCAAATTCGGACTCTACCATTTGAATTTCTCAACAGAAATCGAGACTCATCAGACCAGGCAACATTTTTCCAGTCTTGAACAGTCCAATTTTGGTGAGCTCCTGCAAATTGTAGCCTCTTTTTCCTATTTGTAGTGGAGATGAGTGGTACCCGGTGGGGTCTTCTGCTGTTGGGGCCTCAAGGTTGTGCGTGTTGTGGCTTCACAAATGCTTTGCTGCAGACCTCGGTTGTAACGAGTGGTTATTTCAGTCAACGTTGCTCTTCTATCAGCTTGAATCAGTCGGCCCATTCTCCTCTGACCTCTAGCATCAACAAGGCATTTTCGCCCACAGGACTGCCGCATACTGGATGTTTTTCCCTTTTCACACCATTCTTTGTAAACTCTAGAAATGGTTGAGCGTGAAAATCCCAGTAACTGAGCAGATTGTGAAATACTCAGACCGGCCCGTCTGGCACCAACAACCATGCCACACTCAAAATTGCTTAAATCACCTTTCTTTCCCATTCTGACATTCAGTTTGGAGTTCAGGAGATTGTCTTGACCAGGACCACAACCCTACATGCATTGAAGCAACTGCCATGTGATTGGTTGACTAGATAATCGCATTAATGAGAAATAGAACAGGTGTTCCTAATAATTCTTTAGGTGAGTGTGTGTATATATATATATATATATATACATATATACAAAAAGGAAAAAAACAACACATATGATAAATTGAAAATTAAAAAAATATGTATATATATATTTAAGATTATAGTATATATTTAAGTGGCATTGAGTGTGAAACACTAGCAATGACGTGAATCACTCAATAGTTAATGGCCAGTCAGCAATTGTCAATCGAACATCAATTAACCATCAATTAGTTGGATGCGTCAGAAAATTGATAGGAAAGCATAATTGGCAAAGAGTGAGGATGAAGTCAAAAACATAAATATACATATATATATATATATATATATATAAACACATATATATAAATATATATACACATACACATAACAATGATACCTGTAATGAGTTGGATTACTTCCTAGGTCCATTGAATGAATTGGACAGATGGAGAGTATTTGGTATTAGAGTAATTATATATACTGTACATCTGACCTTATGGAGTATATAGAGTACATATGGAGTATATATGGAGTATATATGGAATCATTTGTGGAATAATTGGATATACATCCAACTATATCCATGTATTGGCAAACAACAATATATTTCGCAATCCAATTTCTAGATCTAGAGTGTAAATAAATATTTTTATATATTTATATAAGTATCCATATAAGTACTTATGCGCTGTTGGCGGGAGAAGGGGAGCTAATAGGGGTGAATGTTTTGAGAAGAGTGTAAGTTAGAGTGGTCAAGGAGGTTCAATCTCGTGTCCCATAGGGGGACGATCATTAATTCATTGCTGCTGGGAATGGAATACTGTCTGGTTTGTAGTTCCTGTGTAATAGAGGAATGGTAAATCTAGGGTGTGGGGGATAGTCACTTTATAATATCGAGATTTCATGTGATTACCCCGTTTTCTGTATGTGTGATATAGAGGAGTAAATGTGCGAGGGCAGTGATGTTCAGCCATAGAGCTGCCCTTTTATGCAATTGTCGAGGTCAACTGGCTGATAAGTTGAGCGCCCAAAGAACGCAATAAAAAATAAGTCTTGATGGCTATAGGCTACAACTAGGGCAATGCAATATGTCACCCCAATTTAGATTACGTGACTAAGCTTTGTGCATTTTAATTAGCAGTGATTCAGGTAATATTTGCTCAACTGACAGCACTTGTAGTTGGCACACACATTGATTTGGAGCCAGGAATATGCTGCTCATTGAAAGCTTTCAGCTGTATGCCTGACTGAGTGATTAACTCGAATTTCTTGTTTGTCCCCAAAAAATAAAAAAAATATACCCCTCCCTGTCTATGGCAAATCCCAGCAGTCATTTCACACATCCTATAATCCATAGTTCCTTAATAAAGCTTGATTGCAGTGGTTTGCATTCATTCTTGTTTGCATTGGCTTTAAATGTGCGTGCCCGGCTTGTCTCCAGACAGAATTATTTTCATGCAATCTGTAGGAGAATTATTTTTGTCTGTCTCCACCTGTTGAACGGTTTTGAATAATCTAATTCACTACAACTAGCAGAGATTTAATTTTTATTTATTTTACTCACTTATATAGCGACATACTCAGCAGTGTTTACAGCCATTATCATCACTTGCTGTCTCCAGCGAAGCTCGCAATCTAAGTTCTCTATCAGTATGTGTACGGACCACGGGAGGAAACCCACTCAAACACGGGGAAAACTGTAATGCCCCAGAGTTGCATTACCACTCTTTTTGCACCCCCACTATCTGATATTGTTGATCCTGTGTCATCTTGTGCGCTTATTTCCACATCCTGCAAAATGTATGCATTTATTCCTATTAGAGGTGGGACGAATCCAATTTTTTTCTAATCCAAATCCGAAAAGGTTCTCGAATATATTGAATCTATTGAATCTCGAATCCTACGAATCCTGTACATAAGAATTATGGGGATCTGTGGATGACACTGTTATGGAGGGGGATCTGTGGATGACACTTATGGGGGATCTGTGGATGACACTGTTATGGAGGGGGATCTGTGGATGACACTGTTATGGAGGGGGATCTGTGGATGACACTTATGGGGGGATCTGTGGATGACACTGTTATGGAGGGGGATCTGTAATAATAGTGTCATCCACAGATCCCACCCCATAACAGTATCATCCACAGATCCCTCTCCCTATAACAGTGTCATGCACAGATCCCCCTCCTTATAACAGTGTCATCCACAGATCCCACTCCATAACAGTGTCATCCACAGATCCCCCTCCCCGCCGTTCACAGGAGTGTACATTTGAGAGTCACATTTCTAAACTGTAATCCATATCCTGCAGTAACTTTAACTTTAAATAAGTGGCCGCTCATCTCTACTAGTACCTTACACCGCTCCTCAGCTAGCTTTGGTAACAGGGCCAGGCTACAGCCTACAGGCAGTGCGCGGACAGTGCTTACAGTGACGTCACGCGCCTGCGCAGCCTAGTAGGAGGAGCAGGCGCGCCACCCGCACTGCCTGTTAGTTGTTACTGAGTGAACACTGATTTAAAGTTAAAGTTACTGCAGGACCAGTTCAGAGGATACCGATTACAGTTTAGAAGGAATGTACACTCCTGTGAGCAGTCAAAATGTATAGGGGCACATTTCAGTTGGGGAGCACATGGGGGGCATAGCGTGATGTAGGGGGGGTTGTGGGCACCTCTGGCCCCCCTTGGCGACGCCACTGGGGAAATAGCAGGCGTCTTAGGAGGTCCGGGGATTCGTCGGATTAGAATTTTGTAAATTACGTCAGGATTCGAGTCCACGAATCTCACGAATCCAGCAAAATTTAAGGGGTCCGTGGATTCGAATGATTCGTCGTCCCTCCTCTAATTCCTATGCAATTGTATGGTTCAAGTGTTTTAACCTGGTCTAACACTGGGTGGCAAATACGCTTGGCATAGCTAGTTACAGGGGATAGACTGGATTGTCCATTCTCTCTTCCTCTAGAGGGAGCTGAAAGAGAGGAGGAGTTAGCCAGGGAGCTACATTAGTCTTCCCTTTCCCCTTGTGTGAAGAGTCCGTCTGACTTAACCCCTGCTAGGGGAAGGCAGCAGGCCTGGTCCTGTCTGGACAGGTTCTGTTAGTCCTATGCCAGCCTTATCACTGGAGGTTGCGCAAACCCAAGCAACTTGTGAGATTGAGGTACTAATAATCAGGACAAGAAGTTCCTAGAGTTTTCCACAGCAAGACTACTGCGACTAACATAGCTGAGCTAAGAGAGCTACTACACAGAAGAGAAGAGTTTGTTGGCAGTGAGAGTTCGCCTGCCAAAGTATAAGATAAAGTCTGGAAACGTTTGGATTATCATTTATTACAAGTAAAAGCAATTGTTCAATATTTACTCAAGTCTGTACTCAACTTTGTCCTACCCCATCCAAGTTAACTACCCCTTTATGCACTGCTTTGGACCACCCACGTCTGGGATCCAACCGTATCCAAAGGTAGGAGCACAGTGATAAGTGCAACACAACATTTCCAGACATAGTGTGGCCTATTTACCACCACTCTGGCCCATACAAACTACATGCAGATGTTGTCCTTGGTCGGATTCAAATCCAGGACCCCGGTGCTGCAAGACACCAGTGCTAACCACTGAGCCAACGTGCTGCCCCAAAAAATAACTAACACAGAAGTCTGGTCATCAAGAGTTTGCTGGGCATTATAATGTAGGTAATAAATCAATGGCTCCAAAATTGACATTTCTTGCCTATCATTGAAACCAACATCGGCCATTCTTTGGGTCCATCATTTATCTAGACACGTGATGTCTACTTTTTACTGGCATTTTAATCTTCCTTATCATCCCACAGGACATACCATTATCTGTCTACTAGGTGATTTGTGAATCATCAGATAAGAAACAGACTCTTGTGACGAGTGGTAGGGCTCCAAAGTCACCTCCAAAGTGGGTTGTCTTCCGCTGGACCTTTGGGCACATCATTTGTCACAGCCTAGCATGAGGATCCTCTGGAACAAAAGACTTCACCAAAGGACTTACATTTACTTTTCACACACAGTTGTCCACAGTTACTATGGTAAGTGCACCAATTTCTTAACAATGTTTTCACCAAAATTCTGCTACACCTCATTTTAGACACAGTTATTACTCAGATGCACCAAAAAGGATGACTTTTTCCAACTTCCTACACATTTCCTGTTTCTAATATGGAATGTGGGCATGGACAGCATTTGTCTTCCTTTTAGATACATTTATTAAGCTGATTTCCATAATTCTGGTGCAAAAAAAGTGATTTTGATTAGACTAACTTAGTGTTGGTCTAAAGTTTTTGGTGGACAGAATTTTGGCACAGAGATAGGTTTTTGTCTCAGAGACAGAGTTTTGGCATATTGAGATTGATTTTCAGGGCATGTGGATGCATTTTTGGCATAAACCGGGCCAACTAATAGGTGGCATAAACTAGACTAGAAAGTCTTAAAATGCTCCAGATTTATTTGCCAGTATCAGCCACTATGATAATTTGGCGCATGTTCAGACTGTCTGTCTACGTTTACTCTGTCTACATATTAGATGGGATTAGTAAATCTTCAAAGCCATCACAACCACTTCTTAGGAGGACTTCAAAGCTAGAAATATATCTTACCTCTCCCTGCATGGAAGTTCAACTCCATTTCAGTGAATGGAGTTGAGCTTCAAATCCAGACACAGCCTGAGGGAAAGAGTGGCACTGTTCCTGGAAGAAAGCAGATAGTTTTTTTTTCTAATAACATCCAATTCCAAATCTGAAGGGATTTTATGATATTATAAAAAGCATCTGCTTTAATTGTTTTTCCCCCAAAACAGCACCCTCAGCACAGCTCAGTCTAAATACTGCAATACCAAACACAGTCCAAACACAGAGGCTCTCTTTCTGTTTTCTTACACATTCTTTATTATGACAGATAAGAATGTTCTATAAATTATACTGTATTTTGTATGATGAACAAAAAAAAACTCCAAAAAACTCTTTGCATGCACCATTATTCCATTACTTTCACTGCAGTCACTATTTTATTAGAAGCCCCTCCATCTGCCCTATGAGTGCACAATAAAGAGGCAACTTTATAATAGTCTGCATATTCCAATTATTCCATTGAAATTCTTCTGGCCGTCTGACTTTGATCAAGCTCATAAACACCTTTGGATGACCTGGAAGAGTTTCAAATGTGCCATATTTTGCAAAGTTTGAATATATTTAGCTACGTCTGAGCATAGCTGAGCTGTAAAAGTGTCATCCAAAGTAATAAATGTTGAAGATAACCATATGTTCTCCGTGCATTTGAGGATCATCATCAGCTTAGATAAACGGGCCAAAGGGGGAATCCTATAATTTCACCTGGTATTAAAATAGATTCCATGAATCCTTTCTTTAAAGCTAAGACAAGAAATGGAAAGATTTTTTCCTTCTATTCTAAAGCTTAGAGACAATGGCTCATTAATCTACTGGTGGAAAAGTAGACATCATTGGACAATGTTCTTAAGTGAATCCCATCTCTTAGCACTTTTGTGTCAGCGTGGAACCTTCATTTCTTGAGTGGAACATTTAGTTTGACCTTCAACAACATCAAAGTGTCTAGCTTTGCTTTCTTACATTTTCAAGAACTTTCCTTTCTTACATTTCCATATCTTCATAACATTGTGAAAACTTCTAGCCTTTGACATATAAATAGCAGAAAGATATGGACAAACCCCTGATTCAAAAGGGCTTGACCAGATCAGCTGTGTTGGGTCTCAGAAACTAAGGAGACCCATCTCCACTTAGTGGTGAGAAGAATCTAGTGATATGGTGGATGACATGGGTTGGAAAATGAATGCACGTAACTGGGATATCAAGGAAAGGAGGAAAAGATACCAGCGACAGAGTAGAGGGCTATTCCTTTATGTCTGTGAAGGTTCTCATTTATTCAGGTCATGGTATATATCTGTAAAGAATAAATCAAGGCAACTGGACGTACTGTAGATTTCTTGAAAACGTTTCACTCGTTCTTCCAACGAGCTTTCTCTTGAGAAATTGAGAAAGCTCGTTGGAAGAACGAGTGAAACGTTTTCAAGAAATCTACAGTACATCCAGTTGCCTTGATTTATTCTTTACAGATCTATTCCTTTATGTCTGGTGGCCCTCCAAAAATAAAGGAAGACACACGGAAACTAAAACTAAAACGGATCACGGAACAACGGAAACCCATTTTGCGGAACGGAACACAACAATGGTCGTGTGCATGAGACCTTAAAGGGAGCCTGTCACCCAAAAATGCAATGCAGTCTGAAAGCAGCATGGTATAGAGCAGGAGGAGCGGAGCAGATTGATATATAGTTTTGTGGGAAAAGATTCAGTAAAACCTAAATGTATACATTTACATCTGCAGCCCTGTGGAGTGCTATCAGTACAGGAGGCAGGTGTCTCTTATACACACTTATACACACAATGCTATCAGTCACTGATAACAACTCCCTTCTGTACCCATAGCTGTCCACAGGAGGTGGAAAAACATAGATATAAATGTATAAATTACAGGTTTTACTGAATAATTTCCCATAAAACTATATATCAATCTGTTCTGCATTTTTGGTGACAGGTCTTCTTTAATGAAGCAATGCATGGCAGGGGCTCTGGACCCATGTGAGTTACAGGGCTGGTTCTAGCTGTTAAAAGGAGATTGTCATGTACTATATGATGTCTGATTTTTTATTTTATTTTTTTATCACAGCATAACCCCTTTAAATACCTCCATTTCCGGACAACTATACAAAAAATCAGCCATGTTGAATGCTTGTATCATGTATTTTGTGTCAAAGGGGTACTCCAAAAGACATACTGATAGGGACCTTAGATTGTGAGCCCCATTGGGACAGTTGGATGATAATGTCTGTAAAGCGCTGCGGAATATAGTAGCGCTATATAAAATGCAATAAATAAAAAAGGGGTAGTCCACGAATAAGAAAAAAAGGCCTGATTTTTTTAACTGCGCCACGCTTGCCCATGGACTGTGTCTGGTATTGCAGTTCATCCCAATTTAAGTGAATAAGACTGATCTGCAAAATTAGGCACAGGTCCTGGGTCAAAGTAAACAATAGACCTCTTTTTCTAATCTGGATTACCATTTAAAGCTAGGTACAATGTATATAAGGGGTTATTTGGTGGTATAGAAACATCCTAGAAAAGCACCTCTCTCCATGTAAATTTAGAAATCACATCCATGTCCTGGTAAAAAGCTGACATTTATAGTTATTGATGACCCTTTCCTTTATTTATATGATTTTTTATATTGAACCTGTCACATTGAAGATGCAGTCCTCTTGGTGGGCAGCAGGTTATAGAGGCAGGTCACTGTTGTGGCCAGTAATTGGCTGAGCAATCACATTTCCTTTTACCGGAAAAGTAGAGTAAATGGGGACCCAGGAAGCATCAGAAGAGGAGCAGTGGGGGATCCTATAGGTGAGTATGACTTCTTTAACTTTTTTGAACCATTCTAACTCTTAAAAAAATATATAAAATTAACCAGCCAGGCAACTCCTTTAGTTTCTATTGCCCGGTCACCAAGCAATTCCTCCACCTTCCCCCTCTTTGTTTCTTCCTGGCAGCCAATCACAGTGAGAAAACTTCCCCTTCTTTAACCCCTCTCAAATTCCAAGGACATGGCAAATTCCATCTGTACCTTGGTCAACAGTAGAGATAAGCGAATCAATACAGTGAATTCAACCATGAATTTTTCAAAAAATTCAGGTTGAAACCGAATCAGAATTTTTGGTGATTCAATTTGGGAGAATTTCCCAATATCTTGTAGGCCATGTTTCAGATCAGAAGACAGGAAAGATGAAAAAGGAGGAAGACATTATCCTGGGAGATGTCTATGTACACACCGGCAGGCATTTGCTGCCAAAAAGTGAAATTATTTAAAATATATAAAAGAAAAAAAATATTTAAAAAAATCTGTGCAGTGTGTTATTAAACAGGCTGTTTTTTTTTTACCACTGACTACAATCTGTTTGCCCATAGCCATATTTGTCACTGTCACTATGACATCACTAATGATGTCTTGGCTTAAAAGAGCTCGAAAGGAGTTGTATAGAGTTCTAGGAGTCCTTGGAGAGCCATCCTCAACTTGTCAAGGAAATTGGGGCACTTTCGATTCAGACCGATTTTATTCGGACCTGAATCAAATGACCCAGCCCATCCAGATTATATATTATTATATGAATTTCAGCAAATTCGCTGATCACTATCCATCAGGCTTTATTCCTGTAAAGAATGG
Source organism: Bufo gargarizans (assembly GCF_014858855.1). Classification (NCBI taxonomy): domain Eukaryota; kingdom Metazoa; phylum Chordata; class Amphibia; order Anura; family Bufonidae; genus Bufo; species Bufo gargarizans. Next base: position 494,514,671 of record NC_058083.1, read on the forward strand.
AAAATATAATTGTACCAGACATGTAATTTTTTTTTAAAATCTTTTGGCTATGTTAAAAATCTGCTGAGGTTTAATAATAGTCATATATTTTCTTTGTAAGGTTGAATACACTGTGTCCTGGGCTGCTAAATCCATGTCAGAATATTAAGCCAAAACCAACACCTGCTTATTAAAGGCTATATTTATCTGCATACTTATATATTGATATTGAATATGTTCCTATGGAATGCTCTAAATATAATATGCTCATGAATCCCTTATTATGTTTATCCAGCTCTCCTGTGTAAGCTACAATGTAATGGATGTAATTACACACGAAACATGGCAGCGCCAACCATATCCAACAGAAAGTGGACAACCCTTATTTCTGCTCCTACAGTTACCACACTGCCCCAAATTCAAAACCCACATTGTTGAATATACACCACCATCTATGTCGTATCTATCTATCTATATTTTTTTTCCAATATTCCAAGACCCTAAATAAAAAATAAAAATTCCAAAAATGCTGCTGAGGTCTTCCATTAGGCTGACACAGGTTGGGTAGCAGGTCAATAGTCATCTCATTATCATCACAGGAAATATTACAAGAAATGGTAAAACCTCTAGTAGCAATTTGTGGGCACATAACACAGGATTCACCACTGTCAATACGTTAAAGGAACGTATCAGCCTACCAGAATTCATAGGGCCCATAACAAAATGAGATGAAATTTGCCCACCTATTGACAGACAGAAAAGTGAGCAATAAAGATATGGATAATAGCATCACATTTAAGCCAAGCAATATAAAGTGATAGGTAACAGAAAGCTAATGTGTTATTCCATGCAAAAAGCAAGAGTGTTTTTTGGGCCCTCAACCTCAGGTCTCCATAGCATTTGATATGGATGCTATGGCCATAGTTCCGCCCATGCTGTACAGTGACAACTGCACAGATCGACTGAGCATGCCCACAACACTCTATCATTAAAGTCAATAGAACATTTTCTTACTTATGTTTCTTATGTCTAGGTGCCTGCTGTAAATATTTCTTACACGTGTCAATGTTACTGCTATTCATAACATAAAAAACATCACAAAATACAAAAGGTGATTGACTACAATTAGAGAAATATAACAATGTGAAAGAAAATTCTAATACAATATACATATATAAAAACAGGGTGTAAATGAAAATGTCAATGTGTGTATATACATATATATATATATATATATATATATATATATACACACGCAGTATATATTAGAATGAGTAGAATACTAACTTTATTTTGCCGAGCTTTTACCCTGTATATTTGCATTTTATTTCCAATGTCTGGTTTTTATAATTTTTATCTAAAGTAGACATCACTGAAAAGGCCCATTCTCCCCCTGCTGTCTACTGCCCTCAACACGTCCTTGGCTGAGGTATCACGCTGACACGCAGTCATCACCTCCTACCAGTCATGTTTTTGTTCGGAAAAGGGTAGCAGAACCCCAAGCAAAGAAAAATAAATGTGTATATAAGCTACAATAAATAATCCATTCTTAAATAAAGCTATATGAAAGAGAGTTGTTATACTGGGTTCCTAATAATGTCATTATCAGTATGTGGTGTGCGTGCCTCTATCTCTCAAAGGGACAGAGGTCCCCCTTACTGTACGCAGAGATTTGAATCACCTTTCTCTTACACGTGTCGATGTTACTGCTATTCATAACATCAAAACATCACAAAATACAAAAGGTGGTTGACTACAAATAGGGAAATATATTTTACTATATATATATATATATATATATATATATATATATACAGTTTATTTATTATTTTTTATCTTTTTTCTTGTTTGTTACATTCTGGCATATAAGTCTTAACTAATAATAAAATCTCAAGTAAAGAAGCTTCAGAAATTCATATAAATTGCAATGGAACATGTAGACAAAGTCAATAGAAAAACTTCTGATACGTAACTTATTTTTTAATACTCTAGTATTATTGTAAGTAATGATATAATCCAATAAATGAATTTAAAAAAGAGAACAATTAAGTATTGCAGTATTTTATATGGTGATGCTTTTAATCTTTTGATAATGTACAGTGAAGGGTATATTAGATCAAATCTGAATTACAGACAGATATTGGATGAACGACAACCTTTGTAATGCACTTCTCTCACAGAGACACTTGTGTGGCTGGGGCGACTCTCTGGAAAGTCGGTGGCTACCATACAGGGTCAATTTCACAGGAAGCCAATTTGACTATTTTTGGAGTGTGGGCGGAAACCAGAGTAATCGGAGGAAACCCACACAAACACGGGAAGAACATACAAAATTCCATGCAGATGTTGTCCTTGGTCAGATTCAAACCCAGGATCCCAACGCTGCAAGACACCAGTGCTAACCGCTGAGCTCCTAAGATATGTGATATGTAGATACCTAGCTGGATACATAAATAGATATGACATTGATAGATAGATAGATAGATAGATAGATAGATAGCAGTGGCGTGCCTAGAGGGGGACGGGCTCTCAGGGGGTTGCAATGAGCAATTCCATCAATACAGATAGAAGCGCTCATTGCTGGAGGGCTGACGCGCCCACATACTGCGAGGGGGCACGGGAGCGCATATGTCCCGCCGCCGATCACCGCCATAGGCTTCAGGCCTAGTAGGTAGTGAAATCCCGACGCAGGCATGTGCGTTGACGTAATCACGTGCGCCTGTGCCGGGACGCAGCAGCACAATGAAGTGGGCGCGCCTTCCTCTGCGAGCAAGCGCAGGTGAGTATTTAGCTTTTATTTTTATTTTTAATTTTTTATGTGGCAACTTTGGGGGACATGGAGGGGGACACACAGGAGGACATGTGGGGGAAAAATATCATAGTGGAATACTGTGTGGGGGCAAATTATTATGGGAGGGACTACTATGTGGGGGCAAATTATTATGGCAGGGGTTACTATGTGGGGGCAAATTATTATGGGAGGGATTACTATGTGGGGACAAATTATTATGGCAGGGATTACTATGTGGGGGGCAAATTATTATAGCAGGGATTACTTTGTGGGGGGCAAATTACTATATGGGGCAATGTGGAGAAACTACTGTGTGGGGCAAATTACCATACAGGGGCAGTGTGGGGCAAATTACTGTGTGGGGCAAATTACTGTGTGGGGGTAGTGTGGGGGGAATTACTGTGTGGGCGAAATTACTGTGTGGGGCAAATTACTGTATGGGGAAGTGTGGGGGAAACTACTGTATAGGGGCAGTGTGGGGGAAATTACTGTATCGGGGCAGTGTGAGGGAAATTACTGTTTGGAGAAAATTACTATATGGGGGCAGTGTGGGGGAAATTACTGTGTAGCAAATTACCATATGCGGCAGTGTGGGGGAAATTAATGTGGGGGGGAAATTACTATATGGGGCAGTGTGGGGGATATTACTGTGGGGGGCAGTGGGGGGCAGTGGGGGGAAACTACTGTGTGGGGGGCAGTGTGGGGGAAACTACTGTGTGGGGGCAAATTACTATATGGGGCAGTGTGGGGGAAATTACTGTGGGGGGGGCAAATTACTATGGGGGATTACTATGGGGGCAGTGTGGGGAAAATTACTATATGGGGACAGTGTGGGGGGCGTTGCTATTGGGGAGGCACTGTAGGGGCAATTCTATTATTTATGGGGACACTATACATGGATTATTACCTGGAGCACAATATAGGGTGTTATTATTACTGGGGGGCACTCTAGGGGACATTATAGCTGCCGTGGACACTATAGGGACATTTGGAGTCATTTATCCTACTGGTGTAAAGTAGAACTGGCTTAGTTGCCCATAGCAGCCAATCAGATTCCACCTTTCATATTTCACAGGTCTTTTGGAAATCCAGTTCTACTTTACATCAGTTTGATAAATGACCCTAATTATGTCTACTGGGGTCACTATTTTTTCAGGAGTATAGTACCTGGGACATTGGGGGCACAACAGACACAGTATTGGGAGTGGCAGCAGGATGACACTGAGGGGACACCAGGATGGGGAGGTCGATGGAAAAAAATTTGAAATCTAACGTGTCTGTATTACAAACTCTGTAGAAACAAGATGCGGCTGAAAGAATTTGTCATGGTGGTTTAACGGAGGAGAAGAGGAAGGAGAAGGTCTACATGACAGGAGATGTCCGTGGAGGTAAGAAGTATGTGGTCAAGTATTGGGGGAAGGGGGGGGGTGCCAGAAAAAAGGACCCGCCCCAGGTGCCAAACACCCTAGGCACGCCACTGATAGATAGATATAATAGATATAGATAGATAGATAGATAGATAGATAGATAATAAAATAGATAGATAGATAGATAGATTAGATTCTATATGAGAGATAGATAGATAGATATAGATAGATGATATGTAATAGAGATAGATAGATAGATAGATAGATAGATAGATAGATAGATAGATAGATAGATATGAGATAGATAGATAGATAGATAGAACACAGATAGCAGCATAGTTGGCGTGAATAGGGTGCAAATCCTCAGGGAAGGCAGGCGTCTCTTCCATTGTATAATAAATCCGAAATATGAGGCAGCACTCTAAGCTATTAGAGTGCTGCCTCGTTTTTTAGATTTATTAGATAGATAGATAGATAGATAGATAGATAGATTCTATATGAGAGATAGATAGTTAGAATCCCAGGATTTCAGGCTCGGTTGACATGGAATGTACAGGATTGGTTACAGTCAGGTTTCCATGGTGACGCCATTGTTTAGGTTGTGACCTGATGCTTCAGCTATCTTCATCCTCCTCCTTCTGGGTAGCTACAAGTCTTTCTCTGCTTAAAATGTGGAGCCAATTAATGTCAGCGTATCCTATAGTTCAAGTAATATAATGAGCACATTTCCATTAGTCTTTTTGGGCCATGCTAATCTTAGTCAAGGTTTCCCTGCCAGTGCCCAATTTTTATTATAATTGAAAACGTACTTATAGAATGTAAATCATGTATATGAATATGTATAGCATGAATATTGATATTGGGAAATTTATACACAGGAAACTATTACTATGCACACACACTTTAAGGAGGCACAATGGCGCTCCAGCAATGGGCTATTTATACGGAGACTGTGTTTAGGCTCCAGGGTTGGGTGCCCCACTGCATGACTAAGGCAAAGTCCACTCTAAGGCCCGCTATACATCTTATATAGTTGCTGGCCGAACACATATTCAGCCAACAGCTACCTTTCCAAACCCCCCTCCCCAACCCCGTTCGCCCACGTACACACACATGCATGTGTTCCTAGTAGGGATAGTAGGGTAACTGCTGTCAGACACCCTGGCAGTGGATTATCTCCCAAGAACAAAAAAATTGTGCTTTGAAATCCAACAGCCCAATCCTTCTCTCCCTTGATGTCTGCCATGGGGGAAGAGGTGGGAGATCCCCATACCCATCAGATGATGACTGGTACCACTGCAATCAGTGGGTTAGGCCAACATACATCAAATGTGTATGGTCAGCAAAAGTTCTATGTTCTCCTCCTGATTGTTCAGCTTTTCTGCAGGTACTCCAGTTGCTAATAAAATTAGTATTAGTTTGTGCCATACTTTTAATATAGCAGGGGGCAATGGGAGTGAATGCATTGAAGAACACATTGGTGTTATATAAATTACAGATACCAGGAATTCATCTTTATTAGTCCAGAAAGGGGCAGATTGGGCATAGGCTTCACAGGCACAAATCATGGTGGGCCGGACACATCATGGGGCCAGTACCAGTACTCTGTGGCTTCTTGGAAGAACTCTGCCTACTTGTATTGGCTCCATCTGCTGCCATATTAGAATCACTTCCATGAGGCCACTTTAAAGGGCATCTGTCAGCAGTTTTGTACCTATGACACTGGCTGACCTGTTACATGTGCACTTGGCAGCTGAAGGCATCTGTGTTGGTCCCATGTTCATATGTGTCCACATTGCTGAAAAAAATAATGTATTAGTTTATTTAAATGAATCCCTAGGAGCAACAGGAGCGTTGATGTTACACCTAGAGGCTCCACTCTCTCCGCAACTGCCTCCCCTTCTGCACTTTGATTTACAGGGTCTGGCATGATGATGTTTTCACTGCCTTGCCCTATCAAAGTGGAGAGGGGGTGACAGTTGCTGTAATAGCGGAGCCTCTAGGTGTAACATCAACGCCCCTGTTGCTCCTAGAGGCTCATTTGCATAGATTAAAACATTCATTGTTTTAAGCAATGCGGGCACATATGAACATGGGCCCAACACAGATGTCTTTAGCTGCCAAGCGCACATGTAACAGGTCAGCCAGTGTAATAGGTACAAAACTGCTGACAGATGCCCTTTAGGTTCAACCCTAGAGCCTAACACAGCTAAATACATTGGCAGCAGTAAGAATGTCTCCTTTGGCTTGTTACAGTGTGTCAGTCTGGAGTCCAGGTGGTTTGGCTTGTAGAGCATTGTCTAGATTGGATACAACGTGTCCACTTCTCAGCTCAGAGCAGGACTGGCTACATATTGGATTGTGGCCTGTGAATATAAGGAACATTGTTCCCATTCACCGACAGCAAACAAATCTTCGAAAATGGTCAGATATTAAAGGGGTTGTCCGACTTATATAAAAACTCAGACTGTAATGGCCTAAAATAACAGACAAATGGATACTCAGCCTGTTTTATTCCCTGTTTCTTCACGTGCTATTCTCAGTTCCGCCTGCTGACGACGTCATCTTCTTGGCTGCAGCAGTGAAAAGTCACCACTGCAGCCAATCTCTGGCCTCAACCGTGCACCGTCTCTGCTGAGGCCAGTGATTGGTGGAACATCACCACAGCTGCCAGGAAATCAAAGAGCAGCAGCAAGAACCTACTTCACAGGAAGTAGAAGAGGAGAAAACAGGAGAGTATCCATTCATTATTTATTTTAGGCAGTTTACAGGGGTTGCCCTGGTTTTTATATAACTCTGAAAATCCCTTTAAAGGGAACCTGTCACCTCTACTAGGCTACCCTCACTGAGCGTTTCTAATGTTCATTGTGTTACCCTAAACATATAGATTACACTTTTAATTTTATTTGCAGACGAATTCAGTAAGTATTATGCATTTTTGTAATTTCCACCTTTATGCAAATTAACATAAGAGTCATATGTTACTTGTGTGACCAGAGAAGAGTCATATTTTCAAGCTCCGACTCATCTCAGGTTAATTTGCATATGTATCAAATCGTTTTTTTTTTTTACACAATAAAAGCACACAGAGCTATAGGGACTGGGTATTGCAGATGTGCTAGCGGCCATCTAGCAACCCATGTCCTTAGCTCTATACCCAAAAACCTGGTGACAGGTTCCCTTTAAGACATAAAGTATATTAGAAAGTTGTAGATCTTTTCATTTTTACAGTGATTAGGGCTTTTTCATATAAAACTGGAAACCCCCTTTAACTAACCTTTTTTCTCAGATACACACTTCAATTATTATTTGCTATCTCCAGTTTTGAGAGGGGGGCCATTATTAAACGAACCCCTTGTACTTACCCGAACCCTAGAACCACACAGAAGTTCAGAATGTTCTGTTCGAGGTAGGACCATTTCCAGCCACAGACCTTTCAGATCCTGATAATACCTCCAAGTTCATGGTTCTTCTTGGGTCCCATACATCAACCAGAAGATATGATTCTGTCTAATGCAATATGTTATTGGCACAAACTGTGCAGCTTAGTCTTGATTACCACTGCGCACTGGACCTGTGCCTCAGAGCTGTCACACCCCATCACGAGCGCCCTGGTACCATGGCATGTTAGAGGAAGTAATTAGTGCATGCTGTTTACTGATCCTATCAGACAGTGAGGTCTACAGATATGAAGACACATTCATACAATGCCTCTTATATGTGTTGTAACCATTTGTAAATGTCACAGTGAGGAGAGCAGATGATTCATTACCAAATCACGATGGTTGGAATTTGGCTTCAATACCTATTGGGCAAATCTTCAAAAAGAAACGGTGACCTTACAAAGAAATTGTGACATCTAAAGGGGTGTATGACGACTGGGACCTCTAATGGTCAGCTGTAATCTGAGAGAGCACATTTCTATTTCCATGCACCCCTAGAGTAATAAAGCCACCTATAAAGAAAGTCAGTAATCAAATGGATTTCTTTCCAATTTGGCAGATCCCATTCTTTTCCAGATTTGTTTAGGATGTGTTTAAGCGCTGCAGTTTTTGAAAATTCCCCCCAAAAATTGTGACAAAGTGCTTTGTCTTCTAGATAACTTGAAACTTGTGATATATTTTATTGTTTTGGGGATATTTTCTACAAGCCCAAAAAGTATAGCATCCTACATTTCCAAATCCAGGAAAGCACTAAAACCACACAAAAACTGATGGCTTAGACAGGATGCTGATTTTCCTTAAAGAGACCAGCCCTGTGTGGAGACTCACTGGCAATGCTCCATGGGAAACAAATATGCAAAGAGGTAAACTCATCTCTATATATTCTGTGTAATAGATTGAGCAAATGGTAAATATATATATAACTTAGTTACAGTATATACTTGTGTATATATATATATTTACCATTTGCTCATCCAATCTAATATATATATATATATATATATATATATATATATAGTTACCATATGTAAAGTTACTGAGGCAGGATATATTTCTTTAAGTAGGGAGTGTCCTCTCTGGGAGCAGCTCACATACTAGTAGCCATTACCAGTAACCTGATCTCCATTCTGCCTGGGAAGAAATAACCTTTACCCAGAGTCTTACAATGGGGTCAATCTCTGATTAGGGGGATATCTGGGAAGAAAATGTTTACAAATATTGTCAAATTACTGACCCCTGATGTCACCATCCAATCTACCCCCTACCTCCTGATCATCCCATCTCCTTCCGTTTGGATGGACATAATGAGAAGGACAATTATAGGGAGATATATAATACCTAATAGGTATAGATGTGCAATAAATGATAAATAGATCGATAGATAGATAGATAGATAGATAGATAGATAGGAGATAGATAGATAGATAGGAGATAGATAGATAGATAGATAGATAGATAGGAGATAGATTAGACAGATAGATAGATAGATAGATAGATAGATAGATAGATAGGAGATAGATAGATAGATTAGAACAGATAGATAGATAGATCTAGATAGATAGATAGATAGATAGATAGATAGATAGATAGATAGGAGATAGATAGATAGATAGATAGATAGATATGAGATAGATAGATAGATAGATAGATAGATAGATAGATAGATAGATAGATAGGAGATAGATAGATTAGACAGATAGATAGATTAGATAGATTAGATAGATAGATAGATAGGAGATAGATAGATAGATAGATAGATAGATAGATAGATAGTGAGTAGATAGATAGATAGAGATAGATAGATAGATAGATAGATAGATAGGAGATAGATAGATTAGACAGATAGATAGATAGATAGATAGACAGACAGACAGATAGATAGATAGATAGATAGATAGATAGATAGATAGATAGATATGAAGAGAAAGAAAGAAAGAAAGAAGAAAGAAAGAAAGAAAGAAAGAAAGAAAGAAAGAAAGAAGAAAGAAAGAAGAAAGAAAGAAAGAAAGAAAGAATTAGTTGTACTATACATGTACTGTCATCCTGTCTGGGAATGGTTATTTTCTGTTCTTACAGCACATAATAATAATTTTCAGTAATTTGGGGTTCCCACCACCATATTCCAGAAGCCTTAGCATGACTGGACACTTAGGGCTGGAAGGTATAATATTATATAAAGGAGGGGGGGGGGGTGCTTTCTCAGTTTACTTCTGGTTACTTCTTTACTCTCTGGGAATTCACGTTTGAAGCCAAACCTCCCCCCATGATGTCGCCTGTGCCTAATGAAGGTAATGTTTGGGGGGCAGAATTGCTGGGACATCACATGTACATACATGGACTGTGTGGGCTTCTACTCAGCATCTTATTCCAGACAACTCTGTGTCAAATATTTTCTTGATTTGTACAAAATGAGTAGAGCCCTTCAGAGGAGTATGACCCTTGGCTTCCCAAATATTTTCTCCAGGGGAGCTAATTACATTTCAGCCCTCTGTGCAGGGAGGCTGCAGCCTGCACCAAATCTGTCATTCATAATGATTCTATCAATGATTATTTATTGCATGTTTTCATATTAACCTATGGCTTTATTCTGTAGGTTGTCCACATATTCCATGTACTCACAGCATTCAGTATTGTAAAGTACATATTTCATGTGCTGCTTAATGTCACCTGTCACACAGACATATAATATCATCTAGCAGCAGTATTATGGTTGTTACATGCTACCTCTCAGTTATAATCTATACAGTATTCCTGACACTTAGACATTATCACCGGCTGCTCTGTGTGGTGTCCTCATGTGTTACCTGTGGTTTTCCACAGAATATTATCTTGCATTACTATAATTAATTATGTTTGTATTTGATCATTTCACTATATAATTTTATTGTAGTGATTCATGTTTGTATTTTGTTGTTGTTATTATTACTATTATTATTGTAATATTCTTACAATTATTTTTTTATTATGGTTGTTTCTATTATAGTTTTTCTACTTTTGTATATAATACCAATAATAATAATAATAATAATAATAATAATTTATTATTAATATTATATTGTTATTATTATTCACATATGGTATTTACATTCTTATATTACTATTTTAACAATTCGAATCACAATATTATTGAACTTAATTAATTCTTTGTTTCTTAAAATAATTAATAATAAAAATAAAATTATTAATTATACCAAGAAAATTCAAGCTGCACACCTGGACATGACTACACATAGCAGCCAATTAAAGCAATATCCTCCTCCTCCTCCTCCTCCCAGAGGACATAGGATTCCAGCAGTGTCATCCTCATCACTAGCCTCTGCCCAGGGCGATCTTCATCCCAGGACGGATTTATTCTCCTATGGGACATTAGTGCATTGCTTCTAGACCAGACAGAGGAGGCGCAATCTGCAATGGGGGCATTTATTAAAAAGCTTTAGGACCATGAAGAACATTATATAATGACAAGAGACGTTTCCCTATAAAGTCCATAAACCACAATCTTCAATATACAAAAGTGATAGGAAATGACCCCATGGGGAGAGGTGAGGGGGGATAGGTGCCAGGATAGCCACTGACAGACACCTGGACATGTAGAGAGCTGCCATCCAGAGGACTGCTGTGGTCTATAGGGTGACAGTGGCATTACTAATGGGGGACATTCTATTCAAAACATCCGAATGCAATGAAACCATTAAGAAATTAGTGAATACCTAATTAATTACATAAGTGCAATCAGTGTGCCCTCAGAAATGATAACTAATTCATAGATGATAGGTAGAAAAATAGATATGAGATAGATAGATAGATAGATAGATAGATAGATAGATAGATGGATAGGAGATAGATAATTAAATAGATAGATAGATAGATAGATAGATAGATATGAGATAGATAGATAGATAGATAGATAGATAGATAGATAGATATGAGATAGATAGATAGATAGATAGATAGATAGATAGATAGATAGATAGGAGATAGATAGATAGATAGATAGATAGATAGATAGATAGATAGAAAGATAGATAGCATATAATGGATAGAGTAGAAACAAAATCCTGCCACATTGTACATGTCTGTAAATGGTGATCTGTCTTATGAGATGTATACAGCACAGATAGATAATAGATGCAGATATCACTGCTGGGACTTGTGGTTCTAAACCTGGACTACATTCCGCCTATAATATGGAAACAGCACTGAAATCAATATATTGCGCTTAGCGCCCACTGCTGGGACTTGTGGTTCTCCCAAATGGAGCAGTGTAGATGAGGATATTATAGTCAGCCCGGGTTTCCTGTAGTCCGGGGGGTGAACGAGGCTGAAGCTGCAAGCCTTATCCCATAGCCCAAGACGGCGAGCCATGCTGGGATTTGTGGTTCTACTGCACACGGCGGTGTCAGGATGCTCACGGAGAGATCGGGGAGTGCACAGCAATCGTCCATATTCCAGGGTAAAGCCGCATAAGGAGGCAGATTGTAAGAATCGAGCCCCTGGCATGCTACTCTGCATTATACCGGGGTATGGGGGCACCTACTGTACTTACTGGGCGCTGGTGCCACTCCTGTGTCATGTGGCCAGCCTGGCACTATAGGGCACTACCATGCCGATGCCCGTGTACACTGTGCGGCTGGCTTTGCAGAAGGCGCACGGCCGCCGTGTATGAATGCAGACTGCTCCAGGATCAGCACCAGCCCGTGTCCTCCGTTACCGCATTCCCTGCTGGGGCTGTTCCCAGGATACCGCATGCATTTCATCCTGGAAAGGCTGCACTTTCTCTGAGCGATTTCCAGGACACTGAACCATTGTGTTCAGCTCCGATATAACAAGCAAACAGTGAGCAGCCTGCACAGAGCTCCTGCAGGCACCAGGATATTTCCCAAGATGGTTGTCTATGGCAGGAAAACACGTCTGCCAGCCCTAATCAATTTTAGGGTAGGTTCACACCTAATTTTCTAGCAGCGTTTTTGCACCTGCGTTTTTTGGAGCTTTTTTTTTTTTTTTGCAGTAAATACATCATCTCCAAATATTAGCTGAAGGTCTGTAGGAAATATGAAACACATGGCATGTAAGGGTTTTTTGTTTTCATTTATTTTAATGCTACTGGTTTTGTTTTGTTTTGTTTTTCTTTGTTTGTTTTTTAGGGTAGAGTAGGTCTCTTGCATTTTTTTAAATGCTGCACATTGATTTTTTTATTTTTTTTCTGGGCTTTTAATATCTTATATATGGGGAATAATACACCAGACAAATGACAGTACACAAAAAAGCACCATGAGTTTGCTGTCATGTGGCATTTTTCTTCGCTTTTTGTTTTGTTTGTTTTTTGCAGCATTTTTGGTGTATGTGTTGTAAAAACAGCAGTTCCAGATGTTAAGTGAAGGTCTGTAGAAATATCAAACACAAGCATTTCTTTCTTCCTGCCGTTTTTGTTCACTAGGTGCTTTTTTTCTGGTTTATTTAAAAAAGGCACCATTGCTGGAGCTTTTAATGTGTTTTTAAAAATATTTTTATTACACCACATTCTCTTTAGGCCTCTTGCACACAAATGTTTTTTTTTTCCGTTTACGTTCCATTTTTTGTGTTCTGTATACGCTCCGTATATGGAACCATTCATTTCAATGGGTCTGCAAAAAAACCGGAATGTTCTCCGTATGCATTCCGTTTCCGCATTTCCATTTTCCCTTCCGTTCAGAGATAGAACATGTCCTATATTGCCCGCAAATCACGTTCCGTGGCTCCATTTAAGTCAATGGGGCTGTAAAAAAAACTTCTGTATCCGTTCCGTTTTTGCGGAACCATCTATTGAAAATGTTATGCCCAGCCCAATTTTTTAATGTGCTTACTGTTTAAACATTAGTATGCTTCCGTTTCCGTTTGCGATCCGAAAAAAACGGATCACAAACGGAAATCAAACGGAACGGCAAAAAGGAACAGAAACAAAAAACTAAAAATTGATCTGTTAAAATACTGAAAAAGAGATACGGTCGTGTGCTGGAGGCCTTAGTTTGCCTTTACACGCGGCAGATTTAGTGGAAGAAATATCTGCAACTGAAAATCATTTCCATTCACCTTAATAGGGCCTGCAGAAATCCTTGTGCTTACTGCCCCATTCAAATATATGGAACTGATTTTCAGTCGTAGAATTTTCTGCCACAAAATCTGCCGTGTGTGAAGGCGCCCTTAGAGGAAATAGCCATGAAGGAAAGGTTAGTGGCCAAAACACATGTTTGCAAAAAAACGCCTAAAAAAGACACTACAAGAATGCAGGTGGCCAAAAAAAAACAACTGATAAAAAAAACTGCTGAATTCATGTGTGTACAGATTTTTTAAAAAAGCCATGAAAACCACATGCAGTATAGAAAAAAACACAAGCAGTTTCTACTGTTTTCTTTTTTTGCACTGAACAAAAAAAAAAAAACGAGAGCAAATTTATGTGTAAGGACCTTAGGGCAGGTTTTTCCAAAAAAATTCATGTTCTCATGGTGTTTTTAACTTTATTTTCTTTATGTGTTTGTGTGCAGTCAGCAAGTGGCATTTACCATGTAGAAAAGTTAATACAAGGTCTTACTAATGTA